>NC_060139.1:929280231-929582234 GCF_021461385.2 Schistocerca piceifrons | reverse complement strand
GCCCCCCGTCGCCACTCAGTGGACGTTCAGCTGGTGTACTGGCGTGCGAATTCCAGCCTACGTTGCCGATGAACAGCAGTCAGCATCGACGCATGAATCAGGAGCCTACTGCAGAGGCCAACACGCAGCAACGTTCGCTGAACGATCGTCGTGGAGAAACTGTTGTTAGCCCCTTGATTTATCTGGGCGGTCAGTTGCTCGACAGCTGCACGTCTTTTCGCCAGTACACATCTGCGCAACCGTCATTCACGCCTGTGGTGCACCACAGTTGCCTTGGCGTAGGTTTTGAATAGTGACATTTTGCAATCTACATCTACATCTACATGGTTACTCTGCAATTCACACTTAAGTGCCTGGCAGAGGGTTCATCGAACCATTTTCGTACTACTACTCTACCATTCCACTCTCGAATGGCGCGCGGAAAAAAGGAACACCTAAATCTTTCCGTTCGAGCTCTGATGTCTCTTATTTTATTATGATGATCGTTTCTCCCTTCGTAGGTGGGTGTCAACAAAATATTTTCGCATTCTGAAGAGAAAGTTGGTGATTGAAATTTCGTAAATAGATCTCGCCGCAAAGAAAACCGGCTTTCCTTCAGTGACTGCCACCCCAACTCGCGTATCATATTAGTGACACACTCACCCCTATTGCGCGATAACACGAAACGAGCTGCCCTTCTTTGCACTTTTTCGATGTCCTCTGTCAATCCTACCTGGTAAGGATCCCACACCGCGCAGCAATATCCCAGCAGAGAACGGACAAGTGTAATGTAGGCTGTCTCTTTAGTGGGTTTGTCGCATATTGTAAGTGTTCTGCCAAAAAAGCGCAGTCTTTGTTTCGCCTTCCCCACAGTATTATGTATGTGGTCTTTCCAATTTAAGTTGCTCGTAATTGTAATTCCTAGCTATTTAGTCGAATTGACAGTCCTTAGATTTTTCATTTATTTTATTATTTATTTATTTTTTATTATTTATTTTTATAGATTTTTTATTTATTTAGATTCATCGGATTTCTTTTAGTACCCATGTGAAAAAAATCGCACTTTTCTTTGTTTAGTGCCAATTGCCACTTTTCGCACCACACAGAAATTCTCCCTAGGACCCGCCAGGTTAGCCGAGCGCGCTAACGCGCTGCTTTCTGGACTCGGGTAGGCGCGTCGGCCCCGGATCGAATCCGCCCGGCGGGTTAACGACGAGGGTCGGTGTGCCGGCCAGCCTGGATGTGGTTTTTAGGCGGTTTTCCACATCCCACTAGGTGAATACCGGGCTGGTCCCCACGTCTCGCCTCAGTTACATGGCGCGCAGACATCTGAACACTTTCGCACTATTCCACGGATTACACTAGTCGTAGACAGTTGGGGTACACTAATTCCTTCCCGGGGGGTATGGGGTGGCGGCAGGAAGGGCATCTGGCCACCCCTTCAACTAACATTGCCACATCCGATTAACGTTGCCGACCCTGCGTATCTGCAGGAAAAACGGCACAAGCAAAAGAAAAGAAAGAAAAAACAGAAATTCTCTCTAGATCATTTTGTAATTGCAATTGACCGTCTGATGATTTTACTAAACGGTAAATTACAGTGTCATCTGTAAATAATCTAAGGGGGCTGCTCAGGTTATCACCTAGATCATTTATGTAAATCAGGATCAGGAACAGCAGAGGGCCTATGACACTACCTTGCGGAACGCCAGATATCACTTCTGTTCTGCTCGATGATTTACCGTCTATCACTACGAACTGTGACCTCTCTGAGAGGAAATCACGAATCCAGTCACACACCTGAGACGATACTCCATATGCACGCAATTTGATCAATAGTCGCTTATGAGGAACGGCGTCAAAAGCCTTCTGGAAATCTAGGAATATGGAATCGATCTGAGATTCCTTGTCGACAGCACTCATTACTTCATGGGAATAAAGAGCTAGCTGTGTCGCATAAGAACGATATTTTCTGAATCCGTGTTGGTTATGTATCGATAAGTCATTTTCTTCAAGGTGATTCATAACGTTCCAGTATAGTTAATGCACCAAAATCCTACTGCAAATTGAGGCCAGTGATATGCATATGCATAAAGGGTGTCAATGGACCACCCCTTCCTTTGGGGCATTGATTCCAAAACATTTCGCGGTTGAAAACGAGAGTTCACGGTGCGATGAGCAACAGGACGAAGTTATGGACAACCTTTGACACTGCTGGCATCCCCCGGTACGATTCAACCTTCTCTAAGCATATCGTGAGACAGTAACCCCAAAGAATGTCATCGCCCCCCTTTGCAGTAGGGACCATTCAAAACTATTCGACAAAATCTGAACTTGATCCACAGCAGCCCCGCTGTTTTCCGTCCTTCTGTGGCGTCATCACAAAAGGGCGCGATACTGACAAATCTGTCCTTGTGACAGACAAGCTTCTCTCCACAAATAAACAAGGATTTAAGAAGTATCGCGCTTGTGAAACTCAGCTGGCCCTTTTTTCGCATGACATCCTACGAAGCACGGATGTGGGCAACAGGGAGATTCCATAATGTTCCTAGGTTTCCGGAAAGTGTTTGACATTTAATATTTTTGTGGGATCTAAAATTTAAAAACCTCTCTCACACCGGCCTGATTTAGCTTCACTGATCAGGATAGTAAAAAACACGCGTATATTAAGGGAATTTTCATTCACAAAGCAGGCTTATCACATTCACACAGTTCAATACTGTTCTAACCTGATTAAATTGAGCTTAACTTAAATTCCATAAGGCAGTGAAGCAATTTCGAAGTCTCGGTGCGACGAAAATTGTCAGTCGATTTCCTAAAAACATTTTTAATAATTATTAACTTTCGGTGATCACACGGGGAAGACCGGAGATCTGCTGGTACGACCGTGTTAACCTATTTATTGGAAGTAATAAACTGTATATCTTGAGCATACAAAACGGCAGGTTTGTCCAGTGTATATCAGACGTTCCCCACTGATCCCGTGCAACACAGCGTAGTAAGCAGACACTGTCAATAATAATCAGTTAAATAATACGCGAACACACTTACTTTAGTTTAGTTCATGTATTAAATTCCTTCTCATACAGAATCTCATCAAGATGGCGACTAGCTCAACAATACATACATATACATCTTCGTTCTTTCACGGCTAATCGGCAAGATCTGAATCATTCTTTTCATAAGAGAAAACATAGATAGCAGAGAAGCTATTCCATGGAGTACATGCACGCTCCAAGGAATAATAGGGCTTGAAACTACTTTGCATTGATAATCATCGTATATTAAAGTTTAGGCACGATAAGAAGAGATATTTCGAGATATGAACTGAGTTATATAATTTATAAAATTTCTGAAGTTATCGCGGAGAGACCGCTGCAAGAGACATTACAGACACAATGCCACAATGCAGACTGTTGGCGAAGGAGCGAGCATGCGGATTATGTTTTCTGCTATGCGTGTGGCTGGAAGACGTTTTAAACAACAGAACCCAGTACGTTGTCCTCGACGAGGACTGTTCATCAGAGACAAAGATATCATCAGGAGTGCTCCACGGAAGAGTGATAGAACCGCTGTTATTCTCTTTATATACAACCGATCCGACGTATAGGATGAGTAGCAATCTACGACCCTTTGCTGATTCCGCCGCAGTATACGATAAACTGTCGTCGTTGAGTAACTGTAGGAGGATACAGGATGACTTGGATTGAACTGCTGGTTGACACATTGAATGCAACTTGCTCTAAACGTAGAAAAATGTGAGTAAATGGAGATGAGTAGGGAAAACAATCCCGTAATGTATGAATACGGTATAAGTAGTGTGCTGGTTGACACAGTCACGTCCATTAGATAACTAGTCGTAACGTTGCAAAGTGACATGAAGGGGAAGGAGAGTGTAACGTCTGTTGTAGGGAAGACGAATGGTCGACTTCGGATTATTCGGAGAATTCTGGGGAAGTTAAGTTCATCTATAAAGGAAATCGCGTTCAGAACACTTGTGGGGCTCGTTATTGAGTGCTGATCGAGTGTTTGGGATCCCCACCAGGGAGGATTAAAGGAAGACGTCGAAGAAATCTCGAAGAGTACTGCTAGATTTGTTACCAGTACACGCGATGTTATGGCAGTGCCCATAAACTCAAATGGAAATCACCGGAGAGAAATTCTTTTCCTGAAACACTACTGAGAAAGTTTAGAGAACCCGCATCTGCGACAGACTGAAGAAAGATCCCTGTTGACGGATGAAATGCTGCGCAATGAATTCCATACAAAATGGCAACTCTTCAAGAGAAGACGCTGAAACAAAATCGAACCTTCAGACTCAGCGAGACTTCAGAACTAACTAGGAATGAGATCTACCGTCGCTTCCATCAAATCGAACACTACACATGAAATTTGTGGAGACAAGAAAAATTTACCATGGAAGAACAAGTGAACGACCAAGAGACATTTGTTGTGTAAGACCATCCGTCGATCGTTCTCCCAGAAAGTATATCCAGACTGCTGCCAGACAGTTACAGCTAATATGTCCATCAGCGCACGAAATCCAATACCAAAACATGCTATCGTACACTTATAAAGAGCAATTGTTACAGGCACTGGAGCCAAATAATGAATAAACCCGAAAAGCATTTGTATTTAACATACTGTAATCATGCCTGCGAATGACACATTCCTCAATCTACTTCGTTTCAGTGACGAGGCCACCTCAGGGAAACTAAACACACAGTACAAGAGTCTGGAGATCAGAGAGCCACCATGTGGCTGTCAAACATCAACGAGATACCCAAAAGGTAAACGTGTGGTGTGGGATCATGTATAGTCCCATCATTGGTTCGTTTCTCTTTGAAGAGACATTAATAACTGAAAGTGTTTACCTGGACCGTTTGACAAAATACGTGACACCACAACTTCATGACCTTCAACCAACTCTCATTTTCCTCCAAGGCGGTGCTCCACCACATTGTGGACTACATGTTGGCGAGTTTCCAAATGAACCTTTTCCAGAGTGACCGTTTGGAAGGGGTTGTCCAATTCTCTGGCCACCCCATCCACCACGTATACCCACGTCTTTTTTTTCTATGGGTTTATGTTAAAGATACCGTGTACAGAAGAAAAGTTCGTGACGTTAGCGACCTCAAGCAGAGGGTTACTAGTGCTATTGCCGCCATTGATGAGATTTGCAACAGCGAAGATGGCAAGAAATTAAATAACTTCTTAATGTGCTTTGTGTCACTAATTGTGCCCATACGGAGATATATTAAATGACACAAAAACCTTATATATTTATATCTCAACTGTAATAAGTTTTAGATGTGCTTGTTTTATTTGTTTGTTTGATAATTTTTCGAATTTACGAAGAGGCTTTATGGACACTCTGTTGTAATTTTACTGCCTGAAAATTCGCTCCCAACAAAATGAGGGGGCTATACACGCAGCTGCAAGCTTGAAGGACTCGAATGTCCAACTATGTTGTGCAGGCATGCACATATACCTTTCGCATCCACGCAGTATATGAATACTTGTAAAATAATTAGTCTGTGTTTTGAATACGTGCACCTCCTATCTTTCTATACGCTTCCATACGAACTCTGATTTCTCATATCTTGCCTTCGCCGTACTTAACGCGAAATGTACGTTGGTGGCAATAGGCTCTACACCCACATCATATTCCACAAGCCACTTCACGGTGTGCGGCGGAGGGTACGTCTAGTACCACTAAATGATCTCCCCCCCCCCCCCCCCCTTCTCCCTTCGCCGTTCCACTCGCGTTTGGCGCGTGGGAAGATTGTCGATAAACCTCTGCATTAGCTCTAATTTCTCGAATTTTCTTGTCGTGGACATTTCGCGAGATATATGTGGGAGGAAGTGATATGCTGTCCCACTCTTCCCGGAATGCGCTCTCTCAAAGTTTCAATAGCAAACCTCTCCGTGATGCGCAGCGCCTCTCTTGCAATATCTGCCACTGAAGTTTCTTGAACACCTCTGTAACGCTTTCACACCCACTAAACGATCCCCTGACGAAACGCTCCGTTCTTCGTTCGATCGTCTCTATCTCTTCTATCTGTCCCACCTTGTAAGGATCACAAATTGATGAACAATGCTCAAGAATCGGTCGAACAAGCGCTTTGTAAGCCACTTCCTTCGTGCATAAGTTACGTTTCCTTAACATTCTTCCTATGAATGTCAACCTGGCATCTGCTTTTGCCGGCCGGAGTGGCCGTGCAGTTCTAGGCGCTACAGTCTGGAACCGCGAGACCGCTACGGTCGCAGGTTCGAATCCTGCCACGGGCATGGATGTGTGTGTTGTCCTTAGGTTTAAGTAGTTATAAGTTCTAGGGGACTGATGACCCTAGAGGTTGAGTCCCATAGTGCTCAGAGCCATCTGCTTTTCCTCCTTTTTGTTTTACGTGTTCTATTGAAGGTTGCTCTGGATAGTTAGTCCTAGATATTTCACGGTACATACTGTTTCCATCAGTTTGTCATCAATAGCGTAGCTTTACAGTAACGGATTTCTTTTCCTATGTATGCGCAATTGTTACATTTATTTAAGTTCAGGGTCAACTGGCAGAGCTTGCAATACTCATCAATCCTCTGCAAGTAGTTCTGCAAATCGATGCTGCCACTGGCACTGCTACTTTCTTACAGCCAACGGTATCATCTGCAAACAGTCTTAGTGAGCTTCCGACACTTTCTGCTAGATCATTTATACACATTATAAACATTAACGGCCCTGTCACATTTCCTTGGGATACTCCGGAAATTCCATTATACCTGTAGATTTTGTTCTGTTAACAGCTACGTGTTGAGTTCTGTCTGTAAAGAAGTCTTGAATCCAGTCGCAAATCTCGTCCGATATTCGGTAAGCTCGTATTTTTTCACCAAACTGCAGTGCGAGACGATGTCAAGTGCCTTCCTTAAGTCATGGAACGCAGTCTCAACCTGAGTGCCGTTGTCTACAGCGCTATGTATCTCGTGGAGGAACAGAATGAGGTGAATAACGAAAGATCTCTGTTTGAAGAATACATGTCGTTCTTATGGAGGAGATTTCGTTCTCCAGAAACGTCATAATTCTTTAGCATAAAAGATGTTTCATAATTCTAGAACAGACTGATATCAACGATATAGGCCTGTAATTATGTGCATCTGTCATACGACCGTCCTTGAAAACGGGGATGACCTGCGCTTTTTTTGAGTCACTAGGTACCCTTCGTTGCTCCAGCTATCTACGACAAACTGCTGTTAGAAGGGCGTAAGAAGTCCATGACTATGGAATTTATTGCTAGCGCACTCGATCAGATGTAACTTCGATGGATTGCTCACGCGCTGCCTGAGATATGTATGCTACAATAGAATCGCAGACCAGAGAGCAGTGTCGGCAGCTGTAGTGGTAGTAGCTCGCAGTCTCGTGGTTGGGTCAGGTCGCTCGTAGAGAGCAGTTGCCTAGTTGTATAGCTCACAGAGAGCACTTGTGTCCTGGAGTTCGGACAATGCAGTCCAGTAGTGGTGTTTTGTAGCTCGAGAAGAGCAGTAGAGTTATGGAATTACCAAGGCCGGTCGTGGAGAACGATGGCGGTGCCTGAGCGATGTAGTATAAGGTAAAAGCAAAATACTATTGTTCTTTATTGCCGCGCGCATATGTTAATTGCTACAACTGATTTTTGTACTATTGTTATATCAAAGTCCATGTAAATGTTTTCAAAAAATCTGTCAATAATAATTTTTTCTATAAAGATAACTTTTGACAGTCATTCATCTGAATTTAAAGTTTTTAATAATTTCTCCTATCCATAGTCATACCGATTATCGTACGGAAAATCAGTTGTTTTTCATACATAACAAAATCTAGTGACCAGCATTGCACTGGGCTGCGCCAGAAAAATTTCTTACAGGAGCAGATATATACGCGTTATCCGGCGACATCATTGAGGTAAGAATTTTCAATTTGTTCAGAAAGATTTTTCAGGGCCATGACGGAGCACTGCTGACGTCCAGATTTACCAGTTTAGATTCACAGTCAGTTAATTATTGAAAGGTTACATTACGAGATTTCTGTTGAAAGGTCATATATGAGTCACATTTTTATTGAGAGTTTAGTCACCTTCATTTTTGGGAGATTACGGAATTTATCTGTTGGGAGGTTACAAGGGGAGCAAGTTCTTCGCATAATCTTTGTAGAATCTTACAGATTTCTCATCTGGTCCTGATCCATTTCCACTACTAAGCGATTGTAGCTGCTTTTCTATTCAGCGATCGGTTACCTCAATATGTGTCATTCCGACGTCCGTACGATGATTGAAAGTAGAGATCATGATTCGTTCTTCCCCGGGGAAATAATTTCGGGAGACCTAATTCAGTTTTTCGCCCTTTTCTCATTTATCTTCAGTTTCGGTGTCAGTACAGTCACTGAGTGAATGAATAGAGGATATAAAACCACTTACTAATTTTAAGTAAGTCCGAAACCTCTTAGGGTTCTCACTCCGATAGGGTGACAAAATTTTACTTTCAAAGTCTCTGAACGCCTCTGTCATTGCCTCCTTACTCTCATTTTCGTTTTGTTCAGCTTTCCTTCTTCAGATAGGTTTTCACTTCGCTTGAATCTCTGATGAAACTTTTTTGTTTACGTGGCAGTTTTCTAACACGGCTATTAAACCATGGTGGGTCTTTCCATCCGTTATGATCTTGTTCGGAACATACTTGTCTAAGGTACACTGAACGATACTTTCGAATTTTTTCCATTTTTGTTCCACATCTTCGTCATCAACACCAAGTATTTAATGCTGACTACTCTACTCTGCAATTTGTATCCTGTCAATCTCGCTAAGCAAAAATACTTTGCTATCTTTCTTAACATTTCTAGTAAAACTCACAGTCATTGTTGCTATCACAGACTTACTATCACTGATAGCATCTTCTACGTTAACTGATTCGGTAATTTCAGATCTGTTTGTTGCTAGAAAGCCTAAAAGCTTACCTTTGCGAGTTGGTTCTCTAATTGTCTGCTCGAAGTAAGTTTCGGAAAAGACGTACAAAATAATGGCATACAAATTCCTCTCTTTGGCGCCAGTTTTGATAGCATGACTCTCCCTATCTACATCTAGCAAGATGAAGTCACTCACTATTACATCTGCATGATCAGGAAAACTACTAAAAATAGCCCGCAGCTCGTGGTCGTGCGGTAGCGTTCTCGCTTCCCACGCCCGGGTTCCCGGGTTCGATTCCCGGCGGATTTTCTCTGCCTCGTGATGGCTGGGTGTTGTGTGATGTCCTTAGGTTAGTTAGGTTTAAGTAGTTCTAAGTTCTAGGGGACTGATGACCATAGATGTTAAGTCCCATAGTGCTCAGAGCCATTTGAACCATTTGAACTAAAAATAATCTGCAAGTTCACTCTTTAGCACTCTACAACTACAGCTCCTGATCCTATCTATAAAAGCATCAGATTACTATTTTTTACCCATATTTGATGCTTAAATTCACCATATTAATTTACGTTTGGAATCCATGATAACCTCGGTAAATAACACCGAATTCTGTACTGCAATAAGTACGCCGCCACCATTGACGACTAATCTATCCTTACGATAAATATTCCAGTCTGAACTAAGGATTCCGTTTCTGTCCACTTCTGGTTTCAACAGCTTTCTGCTCCCAGTACCGTCTGAGCATTACAACCGCCAACAAGCACTACTAATTCTGAGGCATTTCCTTGTATGATCCTGCAGTTTACTAATTTCATATTAACCTTTCCTACATCCGATCTGCGGGAACGAGCATTATCTGACTTCGATTTGGATGATGTAACTTCGATTTTGGCTGGCAATTCGTCTCTGATCCAAAAATGGGGAGGGGGTTTTTCCCTAACCTCAAAACCACTCATGTGGACGTCACACGTACTCCGCTAAACTAGTAGCCGTTTCCTGCGCGTAGTATACGCTTGACCTATTAAGGAGGGCCCTGCAACTCTGCAACCGATAGCGGAGGTCGAGAAATTCGTATCCGAAAGCGTCGCCGAGTCCCTGAGCTTCTGGTATAGACCTTCCACTCTGCTCCAAACCAGAGGACCAGGGTCGATCCTGGGTACGTTGCTTAGGCTGCACTACCCGTGCGATGCTAGTTGCCTTCACCAAATCGGCCACCCAGCGAAAGGAATCGTGGATAGCCTCAGACCCCAAGCTGCAACCGGCATTAATTCTGCATTCAGCAACAAATTCCTATTTTCTCGATAGCGTTTCGCAGAAAGAACGTCGTCTTCCCTACAGCGACACCCTTTCAGTTCACGAAGCGTGTTGATCGAACCTAACGATAAAAAATATAGCAGCACGCTTTCGAAATGCTTCGATCTCATCATTATCATCATCCTTTCAGGGATTAGGACATTCGGCCTGTTCCGGCCTCAATCCACCTTTGCCTCGGTCTTCCTGGGTCTCTTCGGCCAGTGGGTCTGTATGGCAGCGACACTTCTATTCTTTCTATACCCTCTTCCCACTTACTTTTACATACTTCCATTTTATCCCGTATTACAAATATTTATAACTGTTCCCGTAAATCCTGGTTTCTTATTTTATCAAGTATTGTGTGTCATAGTAGTGCCGTAAGCAATTTTATTTCTGCGGCTTGAATATGGTTGTGGTCTTCCCGTCTCAATATCCACGGTTCACTGTCATATAAAATAATCGGCACTGCTATTATCCTGCACAGTTTCAGCTGTGTATCGGTCTGTTCCACTTTCACTGTTCTCCAAATAGTGCCGCACATTGCCTGGTATCTACCTAATTTAATATTTATATCTCTTTCGTAATCATACGAGGTATCATAGCCTAAATAATTAAAATGTTGAACCTGCTCTACAATTTTGTCGTCCAAAATAATCTTTGCTCTGATTAGGTGTTTGCCCTGGAATGACATGGTTACTGATTTTGAGGTAGAAATTTTAAAATTGTATTCTTTACATAAATATACCGCTCTCTTCAGTGTTTTGTGTAATCACTAAGTCATCAGCATGTGCTAGCTGACAGCGGTAGTCAGCTTGATCCCTACCTCTCACTACTGAACATTGCAGCTTTTGTGGTGGGTGGTAGGCGCTATGTGTTTTAAAAACATTTTCATTAAGTTTTCATAAAATTTTGACATAAAATATTTGTTAAGTAATTATTATTATACGCTCTGACTTGCTGTAACTCTGTTTTGTAAATTTTATAACTTTATTTCCGTACTTCGTAAATGACCACTGCTGTGCAACTTGCGGATGGTTAAAAAATTTTTGTACTGACAGAGATAGAAAAATGGGCGGTAGGTAAAAAAAGGTTGACTACCCCTGTGATAGCACATTCAAAGTGGTCCTTCCTAACTTAATTCCTTAATTCCATATGGTGCATGATCCATTTGTGTAGGATATCGTCCATATAAATGTTAAATGCATGGGTGATAATACACACCCTTGTCCCACTCACTGGTTAACAACTACTTTTTCTCCACTGTAATTAGACGAACTACAACTGAATCAGGTGTCATTAGACAAAGTTTGTATACACATTATTACTTGTTGAGGGTAGCCCCGTTTAGCCACTGTATTCCGAAGTTCATGCCTATCCACCCTATGGAAGGCCTTCTCTAGATCTACAAATGCCCTAAAGTGGGCAAATTGTATTTCCTTCTTTCCTCTGTTAGTTGTTTAATACTAAATACATTGTCAATACAAGGTCTCTCTTTTGTAAAATCATTCTGCTCTTCTTGCAACGGTGACTCTGCTAGTGGCTTTAACTGATTATTTAATACACCAGTGTATGGTTTATAGGTTGAATTTAAAATTTTATGCCTCTGTAGTTTATGGGTTTATGTCTTTTCCCTTACTGAAATACAGAAGATACGGTTGCCGTTAACCAAAAATCGAGGATTCTCATTGTAAGCCAGCATGTGTTTAATAGATGAAGAAGAGGAGTTTGATAAAAGTCCTCCATTCTTTACGAGTTCTATATTTATGCCCTCTGGCTCTTGTCATTCTTTTTTTATTGCTCTCCTAAAGTAAGTAAATCTATATTTTTAATTAATTATCCGAGCCTATCTCCGGGGTTAGTAGAAATGTCAGCCTCAGGGTTAAACCAGATATTTTTAAAATAATCAATCCATTCATCGTATGTTACCATGTCTATTCGTGCGATGTCTCTTTCTGGTATATTCAAATTTTTCAATAATTTACAGGCAAAGTCTTTTTCTCTATGTGCTCTTCCTGATAGAGGTTTTGCAGTACTTCTAGCAGCTATATAATGTTGTCTAGCTTGATCTGTTTTTAGCTATAGGTACGTTTCACGCACTGTTTGCTTATCGCTGAGGGTCATTCCGTTTCGTCGTTTGATATTCTCAAACTTTTCTTTCGTTTCCTTAGCGTTTGTGTGCCCTTTGCTGGTCTTTTCATACAGATCTTATTCCCTTATCATTCTTCATTAATATACTTCTTCGTTTCATTTTCTACGAAATACCTGTTTAATCTTTGCTGATAAAGGTCTACTATTAATTTTTCTTTCAGCAGAGCAATTCTATAATTTCCTTCACTTTCTTTTCCATTACTAATTTCTTTGTTAGTTTTTGACTATCTAGTTCTTAGAAGTATTTTGGCCATCAGCAGATAATGATCACTGTATGTATCTCATCCGCTGCAAACTGTTAGGTCATTCACCAATACCCCTTTTGAATTAGATACCACATAGTCTATGTTTGATCTGGAACCACTATCGCTACAAGTGTACTTTTGGATATCTCTTTTTCTATAGAATGTATTACTTACCTGTAAGACATTAAATGTAGATAGTTCCCGCACCTTCTCGCCATTAATGTTTATGTTTGATCTAGAACCACTATCGTTACAGGTGTACTTCTGGATATCTCTTTTCCTATAGAATGTTCAAAATGTTCAAATGTGTGTGAAATCTTATGGGACTTAACTGCTAAGGTCATCAGTCCCTAAGCTTACACACTACTTAACCTAAATTACCCCAAGGACAAACACACATACCCATGCCCGAGGGAGGACTCGAACCTCCGCCTACAGAATGTATTAGTTACCTTTAATACATTAAATGTAGGAAGTTCTCCCACTTTCTCGCCATTAGTGTTATTTCTGACTTCCCAGAACTTTTCTGCCATGTCCTTGATAGGAATTGTCCCAACTCGAGCATTCCAGTCTCCACAGAGGTATAGTATATCTGTTTCATTAATCTCTTTTTTGACAGATTGTAATTTCTCGAAAAATTTCTCCTTCTTTTCTGCGTTCTTCTGGACTACGAACCCTTACTATCGACACATGCTGCTAGGTATTTTAAAAATAACTGACATAAATCTCTCATTATGAAAGGTCCATGCTGTTATTCTTTTTTTTCCATTTCTGGTCAATAATTATGGCAAATCCTGCTTGAGCTCTCGTATTTTGTTCCACGTCACTGAATAGTAATGTATATCCTTGTAGATCTATTGTTCTCCGCAATTTCTTTTTTGTTTCACTTAATACGACTACATTTATATTCCCCTTCTGTAATTCATTTTTTAATTCAGCTCCCTTTTATGTAGATACCTCGACATTTCAGGTTGCTAAACTAAGTACGCCTGTTTTCAAATCGTTTGGGCTTATCTTTGCCGATGATGTGACCGTTAAAGGTGTCCGGTTGTCTTATTACTTGAGGCTTATGAGTGAAGCTCTTTTTATGTGAACGGGATATCGGCCTAGGCGCACAACCTCAAACCTGGAGAGCCGGGGAGATTTCTCTAGGGGCCTCTTACTCTTCGGTGTCTCGCTTTAATCCGACCCAGAGGAGATCCCAAACAGTCGAGTAGCACTCAAGAAACCTCGCACTAATGTTCTACTCGTAGTCTCCTTATAGATAATTTGCCCTTTCCGTGAAGTTTCCCGATGAACCGAACTCGACCATGCGCTTTCGCTGCTACCGACCTTAATATAGCCTTGCAACGTTAGGCCTAGATATTTAACCGGCGTGGCTGTGTTAAGCAGCATACTACTAATACTGTATTCAAATTTTACAAGAATGTTTTTGCTGTTCATCTGCACTAACTTTAATTTTTCTTGATTTAGAGGAAGCCAAAATCACTCAACGACGACACTTTCGTAGACTATAGCGATATCAGCAAACAGTCGCCGATGGCTGCTCACTTTATCTGTCAGATCGTTTATATATTAGTCCTACAACTTTGCTTCAGCCGTTTTGCAATGTATGGCAGCAGCGACAAGTAGTGGCGCAGCTCGTTGGTCGTAAGTGTCATACAGTGAGCTTCGGCGTTTTTAAACATAATGCCATCAAAACATCGGTCGATTTGTGATTGCGTCAGCAAGTTATTCTCGATTCAGTATGTCAGTTCATGAGCCCAGTTGGGTTGGGTTGTTTTTGCGGAAAGGAGACCAGACAGCGAGGTCATCGGTCTCATCGGATTTGGGATGGACGGGGAAGGAAATCGGCCGTGCCCTTTCAAAGGAACCATCCCGGCATTTGCCTGGAGCGATTTAGGTAAATCACGGAAAACCTAAATCAGAATGGCAGGAAGCGGGATTGAACCGTTGTCCTCCCAAATGCGAGTCCACTGCGCCACCACGCTCGGTGAGCCAGTTCTCGTTGTTTGCAGGATGTTTTAATTTCCTGCTTTGACATGAAAAATTCTGCGACTGAAGCTCATAAAATGCTGGGTAAGTGAAAAAAAACATGCTGATAATGGTTTCAACGTTTCAAGAACAGTGATTTTCACGTCGAAGACCTGCTTGGCGGTGGAAGAGAGAAGGTTTTCGAAGTTATTGAAACCGGCGGAAACAGTCACAAGACATCGTTATCGAAAGCAACTGACGCGTTTGAGACGAGTGCTGAGAGACAAATGACCGCAGTACAACGATAAACGTGAAAAGGTTATTTCGACGGGTGGCAATGCTCATATCGCAAAACCAGTCAAAACATACTTGGAAACGTTGAAATGGAAGCTCCGGTCATATGAACAAGTGCAAAATTGGATCTACCCACGGATCTTCTCAAAAGACTCCCAGTTCTTCCGCCACGGGATTGGTACGCTGCCCGAAAGATGGGAGAAAGTAGTGGCCAGCGATGACAGATACTGTCATTCGCAATTTTTTTGTATGTTTGCACTATAAAGCCTCGAACATCGAGAAAGAAACAGCAGAAGCAAAGTTGTAGACCTAATATATAGAGAACAAGATCGGTCTTATGACTGTTCCCTGTGGCACTCCTGGCTCCGATGAACTCTCTCCATGCATGTCAGTGTACTGAGTTCTACTACTTAAGAAGTCTTCGAGCCACTCACATTTCTGGGAACCTATTTCATATGTTCGAACCTTCGTTAACAGACTGCAGTGGGACATCCTGTAAAATGATTTCCGAAAATGTAGGAATATGGAACCGGCCTTTGCCCTTAATTCGTGGTTCGCATGATACCGTCCGAGTAAAAGGCAAGCTGAGTTTTGCACGAGCGATGAATTTTAAATCCGTGCTGATTTCCGGACAGAAGCTTTTCGGCCTCAAGGAAATTTATTGTATTCTAACTGTAGTTATATGCACATGACTGGTATAATAATTTCAGGATCAATGGAGAGACATATTTGAACCTCCTATCACTCGTAACACCACTGGTTAAAAAGTAGGATACAATCACTAGAGCAGCTATAACAACAAGCTAATGATTGACAACAATATTGACTTTTTACGTAATCTGAACGGGCCATGAAACCTCAAATACGCGTCTACACATATCTGTGATAGGCGAGCGTTGACTTTCGTACTTCATCTCTTCCATTTAATAAATACCTTGCATTTTCGCCCGCCTGTCTTATTTGCAGATGATTTATCATTTTCGTAACATCTCTGTCTTTGACAGAGCATTTGCTTTCTAAGTGCAACGTATACACCATTCTTCTTCGTCGCACCGCGATAAGATTTTGGTTTAATACACGTAAAACGTATGTAAATCCGTAGTGGAACCGATATCAGCGTATGAGAGGAACTGTTGGGTACTCACTAAAAGAAAGAAAAAGAGACTTAGAGTTTTAGAAACAGACCACCTGAGAAGAGCATGTAGAATTTCTAGACTTGACCGCATAGGAAATGAGATAATAAAAGAAAGGAAGCAGACCTATTATAGTTTTAGGATAGAAGAGAAGAAAGACTGCTAGGATGTTCAGGGCATGTCGAAAGTCTGGAATAAGACAGGGAGCCAGAAACAGCACTTTCATGGCAACCTTCTGGAAGGAGAGGAAGAGGAAGACCACGAAAAGGTGAGAAGAAGAATAGATGAGGAAGAATAGCGAGATCGAGGGGTTTTCCAACAGAGATGAGTGGTTCAGCGACAGCAGGAGGGGAAAGTATCTAAGGAAGAGATGCAGTACAAAAAGTCAGCAATCGTGTATTATAGTTCTGCGTGTATATACGTGTCTGAGGTCTTTTTAATCCCTTCAGCGCGCGAAAATTCTCAATATTGCTGCCAGTCTTTCGTTTGGTGTTACGGTTTCTCTCACGATTCCATCTTGTTTTTTAACCGAAGATTTGCGAATATTAGAAATACGGGGCTTGAGTCGTGCTTGGGTAGCTCAGATCGTAGAGCACTTGCTCACGAAAGGCAAAGGTCCCGAGTTCGAGCCTCGGTCCGGCACACAGTTTTAATTTGCCAGGAAGTTTCATATCAGCGCACACACCGCTGCAGAGTGAAAATCTCACTCTAACTATACCTGTAAACCCCCTATTCTTCAAAGAATGGAACTCACGTGTATAAGACAGCTTCAGATATCTAATTATTTTACATATTAGTTCACGTGTTAAATATTTGACATTAAGAATGTTAGCGAGAAAAAGTTTAAAAAAGATTTGGATTCATGTTTTGACGTTTGTTGAAAGTCGCTTCGCTCTCTCGTTATGACACACTGGACGAATATATTCTGCTTAATTATCGCTCCGTTTTGAGCAAAAGCTAGCTTTTGGAGCACCTGATTATGTCTTTAACTATATGTCCTCCAGTGATACAATTTTGCAGGTGTATTCAGTGGTAAATGTGGATGCTGTCAACAAATGCCGCCTAATGCTGAAGTTTTACTGCATGCGCAGCGAAAACGGAGTAAGCTATAACATCTTTCCTTCCATTATTTTGTCGAATGAGTCACCGAGAATAAGTTTAGACAGGCGCTGCAGTCATGGACAGTGCGGCTGATCCTGACGGAGGTTCGAGTCCTCCCACGGGCATAGGTGTGTGTGTGTTTGTCCTTAGGATAATTTAGGTTAAGTAGTGTGTAGGCTTAGGGACTGATGGCCTTAGCAGTTAAGTCCCATAAGATTTCACACACAATAAGTTTAGACAAAGTTTGCATTATGTGTAAAGTTTGCTGGGATGAATATAGCTTGGATAATCTGCGCGTCGTGAGCTACGCTGCATCACGACATGTACTCTCTTTTTAACTGTAATCCCTGTCTTACTGTGAGAAGGCTTTGACAAAAGAGTACACCGCTTGATGAGTAGCTTATGACAGCCTCTGTAATTTTTAAGCGATGTCAATAATTATATGAAACTAGCTGTACCCGGCCACGCATTGATGTGGCTCAGTCTGGTTAAATGGAACAGAAACGAAAGAGAAAGCACACGTTTCTATGTTTGGGAATCGGAAATACGCCTTAATTTCCTTTCCTCCCGTCTCTGTCCACCTCCTCCCCCCCCCCCCCCCCCTGTCTCTCTCCATCTCTCTCCATCTCCTCCTGCCTCCTCTCACTGCCCACATTCTCCTTTCCGCTTTCTATGTCCATCTCCTCCCACTTCTCTTCCATCTTCAAATTCTCTCTGACCATGAGTCTTGTTTATTGTTATTACAAATTCATATTTTGTAGCAGTATTTTAATGATAAGCCAGATATAAAATTTTCATGTTTTCTGTGGAAACTGTATACGAGGAAGAAAACAAAAGAGCATATTGTTGTGTATACAATTAATGTTTAAAGATATACATAATAGGAAAGAATACACAGGTACACGGAGAAACAATTTGTCTAATGGTTTAAATATCCCATTGCCGTAGTTAAAACTGTCTGAAACAAAGAATAAAACCTCACGTTTTTACAGCAGAGCATTTTGTTTCTCGCAGTCTGGTTTAACAAAAAGCCTGTACATTACTTTAAAAAAATACAGTCAATGTCCATCTGAATGTGTAATAGAAAATCGCTTAAAATCTGAAGTAAATTGGCCAACAACTTTATATTCATATTTATATATATTTTACATAAATTTAATATACATAAAAATGGTTCAAGTACTTTACAGATTTACACTAATAACCTTTCGCCTGTATAAATTACATGCACTACCCTCCGTAAGTTTGGAAACACAATTCGGTGTATTGCAATGGAGATAGATGGGAGCGATCTATGTGAGTTATTTGTTAAAATACAGAATAACATGCTCAAATAGTGATTGATAATGACACAGTATACACATATAATGATACATATTAGTTTTATATAAACTGACTTAACCTGTCAAAGAAGTTCTGCTAAACATCCCAGGTGGCGCCAATAGAGGGCACGACTGTGTAGAAGTACGTCGTTTTTTTTCAGTTCTTATCAGTTTTAGTTCCGTTTGTATGAAAGCAGGACGTGCCACGAAAGAATATAGTACATGCAGCGAGAGTAATTGGAAACGGCTCCAAAGTGCCAGATTCCTTATGATTCACGGATAAAGATAATCATTTAGCGCCAAGAAGGCAATACTTTCCAATAAATATCAAAGAAATTATAGATTTCCATCAGCGCAGTTTCAAAGACCACACACAGCATCGGGATACAGGCTCCCATGAGGATCCATCTCGCAAAAGAGCATCCAGGAAAATATCAGAACGCCAGGAAAGGTAACTGGTAGTGACCGGTACACGTAACAGATTCAAAACCGCCGTCTAATTGACAGCTGAACTGAACACAACTTGGCATGCACCAGTGAGTGACTCACAGATGAGATGGCGTCTGGCAGAAAACGACCTTAACGGTTTTGCAGCAGCAAGAAGACGGTTGTTGCGCGCTGTTAGCTTCAGTGGGCTACGACACACACACATCGGACCGCAGGGGACTGGAAAAGAATCTTACTGATGAATTCAAGTTCGAAATACTTACAAGTGAGCGCCGTCAATTCGAACGCCGTTTACCTCATGAACACTTGAATCCTCAGTGTGTAACTACAATTGTGAAGCAGGGTGGGGGTTAAGTTATGGTATGGGGATCTTTTGGAGGGAACAAAGTCGGACTTTGGTTAAAGTAGATGGAAAAATGAACCGAAAGGTTTATCATGCCGTTCTCCATCTTGCAGCAAGACAACGACCCGAAACGTACATCCCGCTTGTGTCAGAACTATGTGAAGTCTTAAAGCATCACCAAACTTTGAAAAACGTGGAATGGCCTTTCCAAACCCCTGACTGTAACCCTATCGAGTACTATGTGATGAGTTGAACAGGAGGATCCAAAAAGGGGGAATCATGTGTGGGACACACTTGTGGGAGGTCCTGCAGCAAGAATGAAAGCTAATTCTGACTGAAACTCTGGAAAAATTAACCCATCGCGTGCCGAGAGTCCGCAAGGCAGTGATTAAAGTAAATGGTGGCTATCCTGAGGTACCTAAAATTTAATGGTTGCATCATTCATCCCCATTACGGTCGGAGGAAGGCAGTGGCAAACCACGTCCATTAGGACCTTGCCTAGTACGGCGGTGCGGGTCTACCCCATCGTTCCCCTACGCTTTGTCAAGAAGCATGGGACTTAAAAAAAAAACGAGTGAGGTGGCGCAGTGGTTAGCACACTGGACTCGCATTCGGGAGGACGACGGTTCAATTCCGCGTCCGGCCATCCTGATTTAGGTTTTCCGTGGTTTCCCTAAATCGCTCCAGGCAAATGCCGGGATGGTTCCTTTGAAAGGGCACGGCCGAATTCCTTCCCCGTCCTTCCCTAATCCGATGAGACCGATGACCTCGTAGTTTGGTCTCTTCCCCCAAACCAACCAACCAACTTCAAAAAAGGTTCAAATGGCTCTGAGCAATATGGGACTTAACTTCTGAGGTCAATAGTCCCCTAGAACTTAAAACTACTTAAACCTAACTAACCTAAGGACATCACACACATCCATGCCCGAGGCAGGATTCGAACCTGCGACCGTAGCGGTCGCGCGATTCCAGACTGTAGCGCTTAGAACCGCTCGGCCACTCCGACCGGCGTGGGACTTCATTTCCATGTACTTACGTATTGTCTGAACTTAATAAACATTTAGAAAACAATAAAATGCTATTTTATAATGTATTTCCTTTCCAATGTCCATAATCACTTGGTATTTCCAAACATATGGACGTCGATCGCATAAAAATCTGAAGTAAATCGGTGAAGAACTTTCGAGATATTACATATTTATTTGTATATCATACACATTAAAAAAACACGTATAGAAAAACTCGCGCATATTCGCAAGCAACATAACGTCAAAATTTCAAAGCAATCTGCTGACTACTCTTCGAAATTTTTGCCAGCACAAACATAAACGGGCTGAATTTTTATATGTAAAGAAACTGATACCAAATGTTTGTTTCCCCTGGAAGTCATTATATAGGCAAAGGCAAGTGAGACGGCTGCCGTGAACGCAATTAGTCCTTTAGTAATACAGATAGTGTTTTATACTGTGTACCAAAAGTCATAAATGCAGCTTTCATAGGCTATACTCATTATCTCGTGTCTCTTCCGTTCCCTCTAGTGTAAACGGTTTGTTCAGAGGTAGAAGAGAACGGTAGCGAACACTTACGAATTGTCTGCGAATGTTCGTTCGCTTGTACACGCCTCCATCCGCTAAAAGTGAAGACCGGGTTTCTCGTACGGACGAATTCGCGTACCGAAGCGCGCGCGCGGCGACGCTCGCTTGTCACGGCGCGTCACGCGTGTCGCGTGCAGATGTCGCCCCCCTCGCGGCGCGGTGGGCGGCGCCTGGGAAGGTGCGCTCGGCGCTCAGTCCGGACGGAACGGGAGAGGTGACTGGACTTAGAGCTGGAGCGAACATGACCACAGGACTGCTGCCCATGGCGAGCGCGGTGATCACCGATCCGCAGCTGGACGCGCTGTCGGAGGTGTCGAGCCGGCGCGACAGCCGCGAGGACTTGCAGGAGCTGGCGGCCGCCCTGGGCATCGCCGCCGTCACCGACCTAAAGGAGGACCGCTTCCGGGTCGACCGCAGGAAGCTAGAGGCGATGCTCACCGGTGAGTCCCGTGACCCGTCGCCCCAAGTGGGCCGCGGAAACAATGTGCGAAATGGAACTGTAGGTTCTGTTCCGCTTAAGGCTGAGAGGCATCCCCAGACTGTTTGGGCGGACTGGTACACAGGTTGCAACAGCTGTGCTTAGAATGCGTTGGGGGTGCTCAGACAAAACTGTCACTTCCCTGCGTTTAGCCTACACTTCGTCTGACCATCGTTTCTAGTTTGGTAATGTGACCACACGAAATCTTGGTTATTGTGACAGTCATCTCGGAAATACTACGAAATACCGTAAACAAAAAAAAAACAAAAAATCTGTACTACATAACGCTCAGAGTATTTTTGTGCATGTCAACGTTTATCGTATACAAACTATGAAAATGCGAGGGAGGGGAGGCCACTACGTGAATCTCGTCTGATCCTATAAAAAGCTAGGTAAAAAGTTGCGTAGTGGACCCTCTTAAATTTTTCGTAATTTTAGATTGGCCTATATATATACGTAATATGCATCGAAATACTCGTCGGATTGGCCATTATCTACGGGAAGTTTTCTTAATTTATCTTGCAGTTTGTTTTTATAACAACGTCCGTTTAACATGGCGCGAACGTAAACATTGGGCTATGCTACAGTCAATACGTTACAACCTTTATTTGACATTCACATTCTTTGCCTTCACCAGCTCCCAATCCAAATTATCAACTTACAACCTAACCTACATCTTCGGCTACGCTACAGATCACTCACCACAGCCAATATTTCCGGGTAAAAGGAGGAATAGGGGGGGAGGTGTTCCGTTGTATCTAATTTCATACTCCAGGTCGGAAAAGCTATACCATATTACGCGCTAATATATTTTGGTGAATATTACTAACATGCGTGGTATCAACAATGAAAACGCAAGAGGTACTGAACTCTTACTTAATCATCCTCAAAACTATTCTAACACTTAAAAAGTTCCATCTTGGTGTATTAATGACTGCTTGGACTGAACGTGGCTGCCCTCAGTTTTAGGTCTACCGTTTTTCGTATTAGGTTCATGATATTTGTTTGGACTGTAGTGCCATCGGAGGTATCACACCCAATATAGCTTTCGCTTGAAATTGTTTCCGGTAATTTGCTGTAACGAACTTTATTGGCTAAAACTACGAAAGGAAGTAGGAACAAGAATAGATGCAGGAAAGAAGGCCACAGAAGAGCCATGCCAGGAGTAGCAGCTTAGTGGAACACTTGCTATGGTGATCAAGGAAAGTTAACTAGGCATTGAAAAGGGTGGTTGGAAAAATAGTAAAATAATGGGGGCAGAAAGACTTGAAAACGCAGAATATTAGTGGATGTTGGGAGTAGTGATTAAAGATGAAAAGATCAGTTAAAAATAGGAAAAGATAATGTCAAGTTACCGGATAGACCGACAAAAAGAACCTCACAATTTGATATTTCGGGTAAAAAGTCTCATTAAAGTTTGAAATCTCTCAATCTGCTCACTTTTTTCCGTTGAATCTAGCATGGATAATTTTCGGGGATATGTCAAAAGCTAAAGCTGCTCCCAACCTGGAGGTATAATCGTATTACCTTACTGCTTTTAGCAAGCATTGTTCTATTGCAGCTGGTCTGCCTTTACTCTTGTTTTCATGAGCCTAGCTAATTACAGGGAATCTGTATCTCAATGTTACTCCGAGCTACGCTGTATCTCGGCACTTTCACATGTGTAAATCACTGGCGCAAGTGAAAGAAGCGAAGGGTAAAAAAATCCTAGGACCGAGTGAGCATTGACTCCCCTGACAGATTTGGACTCTAACAATCGCTTAGCCGCTGAGCCAATGTTTGTTAAAGTAGCAGTTATCAATTTCTGCACGCTGTATTAACGCTTGTTTTGTGGTTGTGCTAGGTACTTTTAACACTGTGAAGTTACTAGGGAAATGCACTAGTTTAAAAAAATAGCTGCTTTTCCGCTCAGATTATAGGCCTGAAGTTATAGTGTAAAGATTGAATTGTTACAGGTTGTTTGAATAACGGAGATAATTGAAAACAGCACATGCTAAGAGTTTGGTTGAAGCACAAACGTGTTGACAACCGGGCAACTGGAAAGTAATAAATTTTAAGCATGGCTAAACTCTTTACCGGTTGAACGTAAGGATTTTAGCCGGTTCTGGCACGTATCACATGATTCAGCCCCATGTTTTTACTGCTTTGGAAACAGTTAAGGGCGTGGAAGTAAGTTTGCCTCTATAAATGCTGACGGTGAAAGTATTGTAAGGCAGCTAGACGCAGCGGTAGTTGCTTACGTCACGTCCACTCGACAGCCACATTGTGAACGTCGCTAGGTAAGATTATTCGAGAGATGGGGATGTTTACCATGGAGGACTTCTGAGTTTGCTGTATACTTCGGTGATACGGAGAACAGTGCGGAACAATTACTCGCCTGTAGGTGTTTAGAACGCCCCGTAACTAGGCGAGTATTTGTCAGTGCTGTAGTACTCGCAGCTAACAGACTTGTTGACATTGATAATATACGCCTCGGTTGGCCCAGCCAGGCTACTGGCAGACGGAAGTCGGAGACGAGCAGTAAGAACCTGCGTACACTGAACCTTGTGGTTATTCATTTAATACTGAATATAAAATTAGAGGTATTAAATAGGCTGAATTTTGAAATATTTATGAACTGCGAATCAAGAGGTTTAAAGAGTAGTATGCAAAACTATTGTTAGGACCTACTCACACTAGTGTGGCAAATCTTAATAATTAAGAGGTTTCTGGAGTATACTGTTTATTTTCGGTGGCACATCACATCGATCTGGGCTCGAATGCTGTAAGAAGTTGTAGTTGCTCCGGAATACGTATGACAAGGCCATAGCTAGGCTGAAAACTGTCGACAAATTTATTTACGCTGCAAAACAGTCTTATGAGAGTTTCTTTCCGTCTTTTTGTTAGCGATAAAAAACGTGTTTTGAAATCAGTATTAAAAACTGTTGCAATGTTGTTCAGCAGCGTGGTTTTGTAATCATGTGCCTTTACGACTGCTAATTCCCCTTAAATTTAGCTTATCGTCGTGAGAGGGTAGATCTTTAATCGTTCGCGAACGCTGACGAATTTACATTAACCCTTCACTTCAGTTGGCGACAGCTGATTTACTGCTTTTATGGCATCTCGGAGTTTGAGATGAAAAATAGATTAGAAACAGTCGCCAAAATCTGTTTTATCTGATAAAATGAAAAGTGCGTGCAGCTGTAGCCATTGTTTCAGGAAATTTACAACGCATTACTGTAGCTGAATGACACTTCCTGTGATGATAGATTTTTGAGTAAACAGCCAACGTAAACAAACTTTGAACTTCGAAGCAAAGAGGTTGGATTTCTATGTATCGCTAACTTGAGCTTGGTTCCGCACTAAATGATGTAAAATATTGTCATTCGTCTGCGTTGCAGGCTTATTGAGTTCTTAGTAAACACCTCCAGTCTGCCACTTTGATATTTCTAATGACGCTTGTCCTTGATAATAGGGGATTCCTCAGCGATTGTCAACAAAGTACCCTTACGGTTGCTACACACACCGATCGATCGATTGCACGTGTAAGCGTTTTGATCGACCAGCCGACGAACATTCATGGTCGGGATGTCGGTCGGGTAGGACCAGCCGACAGCAGACCCCACCATCCGACCCAACAAATTGGGCCGTGTAGCGCTGTCGTGCCGACCTCCCGACAAAAGTTCTTTAATTGCTGTTCGTAGATACATGACAGGATGTAAGGCGGATGAAACCTTAAGGAAAGAGTTAATGGAGAAATTTGAAGACTGTAGATGTTTGTGGGGTACGTCGTGTGAATGTAGCAATGTACGTGGTAGAAATGAAACTTTTCCATTTTTAAGGAATCCATTATTTCGTCTGGCGTGTTTATTGCTATTTTTCGTTAAGAATGATTTGATGTCCAGCAACTCCGAAAAGCGTGATTAATCCATTTTTAGATAATTACGGAAAACATAGGCTGTTAGCTGCTTAAGTAACAAAGGTAATTTTATTTCCTTGCAATAGCCGCTTTACCCAAAGCTTCCTCTCGGTTTTCTCTGGCCCTGTTAGCTCTAAAACAGCCAAGGCAGACCCTAGTTTTTGTCTGTAAAAGCAAGCGGGATCTCTAACATAAACACAATGAACTTAAGATAAGCAAATCGCAACATTGCGGCGCTGTAATAACAGTGCAGTCAATCGGGATGTATAGGCTGCCTTGACGTTGGTCGGTCGGCCGATAAATTGGTGCGCGTAGGGGACTTTAGTTGCAAGCCGATTCATAGTTTCATCTTCAGGCATGTGAAAAGTTCAGTAATTCACTTCAGGTGAAGTGCTGGAGTCATACGGTAACTGCTACATAAACTTTAGTCGTTTTGCTGATGATCTTCTCAACAAATTAACTGTTCCTGGTGAGGCAATCCTGAGAATTTCATCTCATTTTAACGCCTATTTAATTTTCTTTTACATTCACTGATATTTCAAGGACCTTTCCATTTGCCTAGGCTTTCTTGTCTGATGAATTTCAGTGAGAAAAGGCGGCTTCAATAAAGTGATTTGCGAACGTTGTGGTGGATACCCATGCCGTGTAATGTTCTAACTTAAAACGCGTAAATCGGTATCGGCAGAAATTAATTTGATCAATAACGGAAATCATTTTCATTGTTTGGCAGGACATACTCGCAATCTCAGAAGCACCTGCTATCCTGGAATATTTTGTTAGGATATCGAATATCAAATGGAGGATAACCAGTGTTTATAAATATAAGAATGAATAATATATACAGTAATCCATAGATGAAACGGTTCTCTCTCTCTCTCTCTCTCTCTCTCTCTCTCTCTCTGACAACTATTTACCGTAAGATGATGCATGCCTTCCATGCCAATGAGCGACATGCCGGATTTGTCACTGTTGAAGTGCCGTTGTGGCAAACGCTCTGGGAATGTTGACAAGTCTATTTCTCGGAATGTTAGATTTCCCTGGTGATGAACGGCGAGCAGTCACAGTAATGGCTATAGGCTGGAGAACATTAGGGAAACGGAAAACACGTCCACCTAAAGATGGGAAAACATCCTGTGGATCGCACTAGTCTGTAAAACTAATTTGGGAAGAGCCTTCTTAGCTGATTAATGTTAGACATCTCACTGTCCAGTGCCAATATGACAACCTCAAAAGGTTTTCATTGCCCTCGTTAAGTAAACAGCGTCGAGGAGCAATAAACCGCTACAAAAGTCCATGAAACTAACATTACCGTCAGTTACTGTTATTAATGTTTACGAACACTACTGTGAACAAATTGCTCCAAATATGAGATGAAGAAAAACATTCTGCAAGTGAACTTTTTCATATACTGGACAACTTAGAGGATGGGAGTACGCAAAGGGTTTGATATGGTATACAGAGAAGAAAGTTGGCGATGCGAATTTCGTGGAAAAATTTAGCCATTTCGAATAACGCCGTTTTTATTACCACCCAAACTCGGTTATCGTAACCGTGACTCCGTTTCGCGATACTACAAAACGAGCTACTTGTTTTTCTTGGGTATCCTCAGTCAATCCTATCTGGTAAGGATCCCAAACTGTGCAGTACTCTAGAAAGGGCGAAGTTTTTGTAGTGCAGGCACTATCTTTAATATGTCCGTTGTGCCTTAAATGTTAGACAAAGAACAGGTCTTTGGTTCGTCTTCCCCACGACATTTACTACATGACGCTTAAAATTTGTAATTCCTATGTATATAGTTGAATCGACAACATTTAAATTGGTGTAAATTGTTGTGCAATCGAAATTTAAAGAAATATTTCTGGTATCCATGCGGAGGACCTCACAACTTTTATTGTAAAGAGTCAAGTGACACTTTTCGCAACGTAGATACCCCGTCTTAATCATTTTGCAGTTTCATTTTTTGCTTTTAGTAGGCGGTAAGGCAGCGTAATTTGCAAACAGTGTGAGGGCTGCTCAGATGCCTTCTAAATGGTTTGTATAGATTGGGCATACCAGGTACCACTTTTGTCAGTTATTAAGAACTGTCACCTTTCTTACAAGAAATAACGAATACAGACGCGCAAATGAGTGAAAATCCATACACACAGATTAGAAGCTGCTTGAGAGGAACGGTAGCGAAAGCTTTCTGGAAATTTAGAAATGAGGAATCAGCTTGATGCTGTCGATAGCAGTCATCACTCCCTGTGAATAGGTGGTTATTTCATGTAAAGGATATTTTCTGAATCCGTGCTGGCTATGTTCATCGATAGTGTTATTAGAAAAATTTCGTAATGTTGGGACACAGAATATGCTGCTATTCGTATTTTCTCCCATCTAATGAAATCCCCACATTGACGAACGATATTCAGTGAGAGTTTCGTCAAATTTATTATCTGTGTGTCAATGCTCGCTTAGAAGGTATGGCAACTAAACCTTCTGTAACTATTTTTGAAGTTCTTCAGTTTAGAACGTGCACTCAAGGTATTTTATGGTTGACTATTGACAGTGATTACCAATAGCGTAATTGAATAATATCTATTTTCTATTTGTGTGCAGTAAGCTACCGCTCCGGTAAGGGTAAACTGCCAGTGCGTCGATAATCTGCTGGTTTTCCTAATTTCCGCTGAAAGACATTGCTGGAATGGCAACTTTTCCTTGTAATCCAGCGAAACACCACATGAATTTTCAAATGTTAACCACCAGATAATTTACTCACATTTAAGTACACGGCCCTATCACTTTTCTATCGGTAAGCTGCAAAGAACTAGTCTTATGGTTTTTTAATCCCCCTTGGCAACGATGTACGGAGATCTTACAATGGCGCCCTCGATCCAGTGAAAAGGTATGTTATTCTGTAAGCTCTTACTTTGTTCCCTATGTGAAAGTGCGTGTTCAAACGCCTGTCTGAAGTCAAGCTGGGCATCATTATATCTGCTTCTGTATTTCGACGACTTTCACAAGGTCCAAAAATTATCCTGAAAAAAGTAAACCCACTCTTCAAAATTCAGCTAAACACAGAACTGGTGACTGCAGTAACATAGCTAAACGTCTTTCTGCACACAATCGTTTTGAGTGATGCGGTCAATATCGATGTATGTAGACCCTAAAACATGTAGTTGCGATGGACTGCATCAAACCGGTCTGAAGCGCACAAAAAATAGATCAGTGGTTTGTCTGCAGCGTTGCTGAGTAATCCCTTTCATTCTCGCAACGTAAGATTTTGATAGGCAGGTCTCGTTAGGAAAAACCCGTTGTATCAAAATGAATTTGGATCCTGGACCTTCTTGAAACTTGAATATTTTTGGATGCCTCAGATGTATCAGGTCTTCGGAAATGGGTGGATATGATTGATATTCCATTATCAGCTTTGTCTTACATAATACATTTGTCTAAATTTTGGAGGCAATAGGGGTAAAATACAGGGACAGAAGTGATTTACAAATTGTACAGAAACGAGACGGTTATGAGGGTCGAAGGGCAAAGAACGGAAGCAGTGGATGAGAATGGAGGGGACACAGTCGCAGCCTCACTGGTGTTAGACAATTTCTACGTGGAGTAAGCAATCAAGGGAAACAAAGGGGAAATTTGGGAAGGTAATTTGTCAGGGAGAAGAGAAATATCTTTTCAGTGATCAGTTGAATGGGATGTCTTAGAACGAGATAAAATGAGCATCAACAAAAGTACAACCATGGTAATGCGAAGTAATTGAATTAAATCAGTCTATGGTTAGGGAATTAGATTATAAAACGAAAACTAGTTTTGCTATTTGTGCATTAAAAACGGATGGTCGAAGTGGAGGATATAGAAGATGGACAATAGCAATAAAAGTAGCTCTGAAAAGTTATTTGACACCAAATACAAATTTGCGTAAGATCTTTTCTGAATGTGAAAGTGAAACTTGGACAATAAACAGTTCAAACAAGAAATAATTTTGAAATGACGTACGATAGATGAATGTTACATATTAGATGAGTAGATTGAATAACTAATGACCTAATGAGCAGAACTGGGGGTAAAAGAAATTTGACGTCTACAGGGTGATTCAAAAGAAAAGATTTGTTATTACAAACTATGAAAGATAGTCATTGCTCATGTCACTGGATAGAGGAAAGTTCATAGTTTTATGTTCGCACAGACACTATACCACACACTCAACAGAAGTACCATACGTTGCTCGAGAAACATCGAAACGGTAGCAGTTTTCATTCCATACAAGAGTCAAAAGGTCCCTTCCCTCGAATAGACGGCTTCAACAATTGCTCAGTTAAACTTCTTGGCAGATTAAAACTGTGTGCCGGACCAAAACTCGAACTCGGGACCTTCGCCTTTCGCGGGCAAGTGCTCTACCGCCTGAAGTAAGGCTGTGAGGACGGGGCTTGAGTCGTGCTTGGGTAGCTCAGACGGTAGAGCACTTGCCTGCGAAAGGCAAAGGTCCCGAGTTCGAGTCTCGGTCCGGCACACAGTTTTTATCTGCCAGGAAGTTTCATATCAGCGCACACTCCGCTGCAGAGTGAAAATCTCATTCTCAATTTTTCAGTTGCTGAAAAGTAGCTGCCTTAGGTAAGACACTCTTATGTACCCCCATAGAAAAAATTCAATGTGAGGTCTGTGAACTGAGGGGCCAAAAGGAATGAATAAGATTCTGTTGTCCACCTCTTTTAGTCCTACTTTGTGGGATGGTGTTAAGATAACGCAGCAACTACAGGTGAAAGTGAGGCGGGACGCCGTCACCAGTTTTGCAGCATGTCCACGTATGACATTCCTGTCGGTCTCCTCCGAAAAAAGTCACTTTGTGAACAGAAATGGCACAAAAGTTTCGACGAGTCTCTTCCATGCTAGACGACGACGCCAGGATTTTGTGACTACTAAATTCTTAAGTTATTACGGATTACTTTACTCGATGGATGAAATGTAGATACGTCCGAAAACCTGAGTTATTCGGAATAAGTGTCGTCTACGATGTTCTGGAGAATTGAAACGCAAAATTCGTACCTTCTTTAATGGTCGTCGGGAAACAATTGCTGCAATAAGAGAACGCATCTCAAATACGTTCCACTTATCAGACGTGCATTGCCGACAAGTGCTCTTTCCTTTGCATATGCAACCAGCTTCCAAGAATTTTGTATGCCAGTCCTAAATCTCCTTGTGCAGCAGCGACATCGGCTGAATCGACGGCGGAAAGCATGTTGCATTTGAACAACGGATTGGTTTCACGCAAATTCGAACACACAAAATGATTTATCTTGTGGTTTAGCCGGCATGTTGCTACAAACAGCTGTGACAAAACTTTGCATCTTCCGCTATCCAATGACATCCCAATGTGTTCCTATCTTTCATGGTTTCTCTGAAAAAAAACTGAAATACGTTCTTTTTAACCCGTAAAAGGAGGGTAGGGTAGTAAGACATCCTGAGGCATCAAGGAAGTCAGTTTAGTATTAGGGGCAAGTGTTGGTGGGTTGAAATTAAAGGACCACTGTTTATGCCAGTAAACATATTGAAGAGATGAAGGCTGTAGTAATTACGTAGCGATGAAGTTTTGCACAGATTAGGTGGAGTTGCACCGGAATGAAAACAATGTTGCATTTAAGGTAATACTTCGTTGGTCTGCCAGTCATTAAAGGTGCATTTACTTGGATATGGTCTCACATTGGCGACATATGCCATTATAGAATATTAGACCAGGTATATTATATAGTATTCCAGTAGCTTGTTTTAAAAGCGGAGGCATCTCCAGTCGCGAAACTATCGATCGATCGTAGTGCAGGGAAGTAGAAAAGGACGTTCACATACAGGTTGACGGTATCATTACAAAATTCAGAGGTGCAGGAAGACCTGGATGCTGAACGCTTGGGTAAGCTCTACCTTATGCTGGTCATTGTTCGTGTCGGTTATCTATGTAGCCAAAAATACAATTAAACATCGCCGAAACATTACAAACTAAATCCGCAGTCTCGTTCACTAATGCAGGTAGTATAACACAAATTGTAACAGTGCTAATATTTAAGCATGAGTTTAGTCATAATTCGGTGTTCAATAAATATCCTACAGCTGGAATAATCTATCCTAAGCAACTCCCATACTCTCCAACAGATTTTCCACGTTGGAATCCATTACTTCTGCGATGACGTCGATTTACCTCAGCATTTGCCTCCCTCTCCTTGTGCTTTCGATATTATTCAGCATAAAGCTTCTCCAGAGAATCATATCTGCTCATCATGTGCCCAGTTACTGTTTCAGTATCTCACTTTAGAAGGAACAGTCTCATTATATTTGGTGTAACACTGACCTACTCGGAGTTTTCTCAAACACCACAACTCAAAGGTATGCTCTACGCCCTTCAGCCTTTCCTACAGTCTAGTTTACACATCCGTAAATAACTTACTATACTAAAAAATATTTCTTAAGAACCCGCTACCTAACCCCAATAACTAAATATTAGTGTTGTCTCGCTTTGTGTATAGACGAGGCTTTCTGTATGACTCATGATCTGGTATTCCTGGAGTAACTCGTTCCAGCACCCAATCTATACTTAACCATTCAAGAAAAAACACTTACAGCTAATCACTTAACTATACATTAAATTACTACAAAATTACTATGTCCAGTGTTCACCGGAAGTGTAAGACACAAATTTTCTTGGTGCGATATGACCACAGTATCGTCAGGAAAGTTTTCCTAGTATCACATTGGTGGCTCTACATCCCCAGCGTCAAACTCCGTGTCTACACTAGACTCAACAAGAGCTATTTCTACTGGAATGTCCCGGGAGAACACTGCATCGGACGCCTGACGAAGTCCTCTGTTACACACACACATCAATTCTTGCTTTCTGTTACCGATCTTCCGTCGACTCCTTACTATTCGCATCGCTGGAAAGGCCACATCATAGTCTTGGCGTAACTGCTAATGATGTCTCCAACTGCTGTAGTCGTTAGAACTTGGTAATTGCTAGTAAGCTGTTTAACGTTTGTGGCTTCTTTCTAGCTCGAGTCTCTGTGTTTTGAGATTCATCTTGTTTAACTTCGGATACGTTATTCTCCAGAGTATCAAGCTGTTACCACGTCTATTATGGCTTGCGCTATAGGAAAGGCTGAAACTTTTAGTATTCCCAGATCGTCCTTGGCACTAACTCGTTAAACAATCTGCCACATGAGACTCGGCAATGATTAGCAGCAAATCTAAAGTGGGGCGAAAGGAGGCGTGCACGGTCGTAGTTACTGCGCGCGTTTGCGATTAGATACGAAGCGGGGAAAGTGATAGTGGTGTCCTGTATTATGCACCCTTCACCAAACATCATACAGTTGGTTTTGGAGTAAATCTGTTCAGCAATGAAATGTATTCCATAATGTTTACGGATTGATTCGGCACAAAAGGACGTGCAGGGGTATTCTGGCATCTACATAGTGATAGTTGCTGTACAATGGCTTGGCTGCCGAATTACTTCGATGTCTGCTTTTAAGCTGAACACTCGAGTAGAACTTGAGAACGGATCCTACCACCATTCCGTACTGTCGCCTTCAAAGATGTGTTAACTTTCTCATAACCATCAACAACCCCTAGATGGACACAGGCCTTCCCTACAACTGATCTTATTGCTGCTTGCATTACGGGTCATTTCTCAACGTTCTCCCCAGTTTAATCGATGTGGCTAAGTACCTTATCACTGTTACTGTATTTGTACATGATAGGAATGTTTCTACTACCAAATGCCATAAATTTAAGTTTCAAGCATATTTCCAGTCATTCTCGCAAATAAAAACTGAGCCCTGTTGAATCTTCCAGTAGTCGCTCAACGATATTTTTCCATACCAGTGAGTCATCAGAAAACAGATCGTGGCTCAGCCTATTTGACGTAGTTAATGTATGTTAAGCAAGCGTTGTCATATCTCTCTTCCTGGGCGACGTCTGACGTTAATTTTGTGTACGTAGCACCATTCATCTCCGATGCAACTAGTGGAAAGATATCGGGACAAATACTGGAGTGTGCTTTGCCCAAGCGTATAATACGCTAAAGAAAAAACCAAATCCTTTACGTACTTTCATCTCCATTTTCACGCAGTCCTCTCTACGTGATACGTACGTAGTCACACAAAGCTTCTGCCTGATGATTCATCCGGTCAGACAGCATCCTGGGAAGCCTCGTCATCCGAATAGCGTGTACCACAAAGATAATTTTCAGAAAGAGGTGAAAGTCCGACGACGCCAGTTCTGGATTGTACAAAGGCTAGTCAGATATGAAAGGTTGCCTCGGTTTCGCAGCTTCTACTGTTCGCCCATTCTTGAACGTTACCCTTCGCGTCTAGATTCGGCCCAAATACTATCGCCTTAGTATAACACAGCGGAAAATCCATCATGACTGTTAAAGCATTTAATGTTATCACTTGCAGATACCTAATCATGTCTGTTGTCGACAGAAGAGGCCGTCTCGGTAGGGTTCGGTATAGAACGAAAATTATCGATACAGCAATGAGTAATGTTGCAAGAAAACGATTACACATAAAATAATCGAAACTAAAATAGCCGTACATTGTATCTTGAGGTATAAATACTTCGAGAAAAAAGATCACTTCCTATAAACTCAATCCCTCCATCTGTTTTCAAAATAATACTTAGTAGCATTTTAAATAGAATAAAATATGTGTTAAAGCAATGTTTTAATTTTCTTTAGACTAATTTTTAAGAATTTGAAACTTGAAATATAAAGTTACAGAATGGATTATTGGAAAAATTTAATAGTACCCTAAAGTGGATAAATTTTACCATATCTTCCCATTGTTCCTCGAGACGCTCAATACTTTATCTAACCGTTTTGCTGATACATTACGCGTCTTTGACAGTGCACTGCCTGCCTTTGAAAATAAAGCAGAGCATGGATATAGCTGTAATCCAGATAATAGCTTTCACACCTGGGAAAAAAGCTTTGTCTACCTACAGCTGTAAAGGATTAGCAGACAGTGGTGACAGATGTCATGAAACAAGGGCTCTGTACACCTTTTTGATCAGCCAGAGCAGTTTGTCGAGTCATTAATTTTTGCACGTAAATAGTTTGAAAGAAAAAGACAAAACTAGTGGAATTGTGAAAAAGGGTTCATAGTGAACTAAGAAGGAAACGCTGGCGAAGTGTCGTTACTGTTGTATCCACATTTTATTTGTTCGGAATACAGAGATCACATTAAATTTTAGCACAATGTACTAACCACAACATTCTTATAAATCTACTGAATTAAAATATTCTTCGTAAACGTTTTTTGTAATTCTACACTACATCAAATATGTTAGCCACTACAGCTGAGTAGGTGTGTATGTCCTTCACTTCGCCCTCATGGCCATGTACTTAACGTAAAAGTAAATGGTCCGTTGATTGGATTTAACAGCATATTCAGGACGGTCAGGTAACCCTTGTTCATCAGTTACTTAAATCAACCAGAACTCGTTCTGACCAGATTCAGTCGTCCAGTTTCCTCGGGAGACTGTAGCCTTCGAACTACTTCTTGTGGTCGTCCACAAAATTTCGGTTCTTCTGTTCACTTACAGCCCATAATTCTTCCAAAGTCAGCTCTGATACGAAGGCTTGCAGTTCTTCGCCGATTTTCCATTAAAGTGGCCATGATTTAGGTCTGTAGGTGCCAGGACTTAGTGCTTAGGGAGTTGTAAGATTTTCCTGCGCGGTTTTGGGGCTGTGATCGCGGAATTGCAGGAGGCTCATGCTAGGACTGGGAGCCAGGCGCATGGAGTGGTTCTGAGTGTTTATTCGCGTTATCTCCTTCGGTTCGATCATCAGCGCAATTTTACCTACATTCTCACTCGCATGCGTATCATTCGTCCAAATGTTGTCCTGTTGGCGTTCGCATGATAAATTGAGCGTTGGAACGGAGTCATATGATCAAATCTTAGGGTAAATAATAAAACAGCAAAAGTGGGAGTAGGACTTTGAGGAGTCTGTAAGGACTTCATTTTTTATTATTTAGATTGGCTTAATGGACTGGTGCAAGTTCTACTAGACGCCACTTCGGTGATTTGCGTGTCCCTAACCTGTCCGTTACCATACTGGGAAACGGGGACCTACTGTTAAACGTGAGATCGGAACGACGTGTTTCTGGTGACTCGTCACATCGTTGAGAGGTGAATGCTAGAGTAAAATCAGGGCTGACAAATTTGTGGTCCGACCGAGATTCAAACCCGCGACCTCTTGGTTTGCAGGTGCCATTTTTATCGATAGACCTCTAGGTCCGACGTATTCGAGAGTACAGGGCTATTACAAATGATTGAAGCGATTTCGTAAATTCACTGTAGCTCCATTCATTGACATATGATCACGACACACTACAGATACGTAGAAAAACTGTTTTGTTCGGCTGAAGCCGTACTTCAGGTTTCTACCGCCAGAGCGCTCGAGAGCGCAGTGAGACAAAATGGCGACAGGAGCTAAGAAAGCGTATGTCGTGCTTGAAATGCACTCACATCAGTCATAACAGTGCAACGACACTTCAGGACGAAGTTCAACAAAGATCCACCAACTGCTAACTCCATTCGGCGATGGTATGCGCAGTTTAAAGCTTCTGGATGCCTCTGTAAGGGGAAATCAACGGGTCGGCCTGCAGTGAGCGAAGAAACGGTTGAACGCGTGCGGGCAAGTTTCACGCGTAGCCCGCGGAAGTCGACGAATAAAGCAAGCAGGGAGCTAAACGTACCACAGCCGACGGTTTGGAAAATCTTACGGAAAAGGCTAAAGCAGAAGCCTTACCGTTTACAATTGCTACAAGCCCTGACACCCGATGACAGTCAAACGCTTTGAATTTTCGGCGCGGTTGCAACAGCTCATGGGAGAGGATTTTTTCTTAATAGTGAAGTGAACAGGCACAATGTGCGAATCTGGGCGGTAGAGAATCCTCACGCATTCGTGCAGCAAATTCGCAATTCACCAAAAGTTAACGTGTTTTGTGCAATCTCACGGTTTAAAGTTTACGGCCCCTTTTTCTTCTGCATAAAAAACGTTACAGGACACGTGTATCTGGAAATGCTGGAAAATTGGCTCATGCCACAACTGGAGACCGACAGCGCCGACTTCATCTTTCAACAGGATGGTGCTCCACCGCACTTCCATCATGATGTTCGGCATTTCTTAAACAGGAGATTGGAAAACCGATGGATCGGTCGTGGTGGAGATCATGATCAGCAATTCACGTCATGGCCTCCACGCTCTCCCAATGCGATTTCTTTCTGTGGGGTTATGTGAAAGATTCAGTGTTTAAACTTCCTCTGCCAAGAAACGTGCCAGAACTGCGAGCTCGCATCAACGATGCTTTCGAACTCATTGATGGGGACATGCTGCGCCGAGTGTGGAAGGAACTTGATTATCGGCTTGACGTCTGCCGAATCACTAAAGGGGCACATATCGAACATTTGTGAATGCCTAAAAAAACTTTTTGAGTTTTTGTATGTGCGTGCAAAGCATTGTGAAAATATCTCAAATAATAAAGTTATTGTAGAGCTGTGAAATCGCATCAATCATTTGTAATAACCCTGTATAGGTAGCGCACCTGTAGGTTTTGATGAGTTGGCTAGTATCAAAATGTGATATATCTGGTCGTATCTTTGGCTGCATTAACTTAGCTTAGATGTTTCATATCGTCAAGGGAGCGTAGACCTTGGAATGTCACAAGACTTTAAATTTGATGACCGAAGTGATCCTATAAGGGTTCCATTCTTTCTGAGTAAGGTACAGAACCATAAAATTTAGTAATCATGAAGATTTAATACCTGTTATGAAGTCCTTTAAAGAGTAAAAGAAGCAGTTCTTAAAGTATCATTATCGAGATGAAAGTATTCGGTACCTACATTTTTCCATGTCCCTACGTCGTTAAAAGAACTCGGTACACATAGCGCACAATTGTTCGTCACTGACAAATAACCACACTAAACTGAAGTTAGTGTTCAAAAAAATTCTTGAGAGAATATAGAGTAGTTACTTTAATACCATGTTGCTATAAAATTATTTTCATTCAGATCTGGATTGTAGTTACTGATTTCTAGCTGTGGTGGGCTTTTTCGGCCCAACGAACTTCTGTTGACTGTATCTTCCCTTTTTCCTACCAACGGACGTTTTCTCTAGGGCAGTGAGTAAGACTTTAGCGACTTGGATTCTAGTCAGTTCTGTACTGTACTTGCTATGTTCAGAGTTTCGGGGGGGGTGGGGGGGTGGTATCTTTGCTCCAGATACTTTCGAACTTACTATTTAGTGTTCATTGCTTGTCCTTTGTAGGCAGTGTTGAAAATTGATTGTAGGATATTTCACCTATGCTATAAAAAGTCACGGCCGGCCTGTGTGGCCGAACCGTTCTAGGCGCTTCTGTCTGAAACCGCGCGACCACTACGGTCGCAGGTTCGAATCCTGCCTCGGGCATGGATGTGTGTGATGTCCTTAGGTTGGTTAGGTTTAAGTAGTTTTGAGTTCTAGGGGACTGATGACCTCAGATGTTGAGACCCACAGTGCTCAGAGCCATTTGAACCATAAAAAGTCATGTCTTTCTCATAACTTTTAATGTGTTGCAGAGTGGCTGGCTTCTCATTTTTCTTTCTTGTTTTTAATATCTTCTCCCTGTTCCTTGCGTCAGTGATTTTCTTCTTTTTTGTCCATTGTAGTTTTGTCCTTCGGATGTTCTTCTGGTTCTTCCTTTCTCCTCTTATTGTGCGGTACGTCTTTTTCTTCTTTCCCTTGGGCAATTGTTCTACTGGGATCAAGGGACCGATGACTTCGCCGTTTGGTCTCTTCACCCTCCCCCATCTCCCCGTTTTAAACCAACTTTCCAATAACTGCTGCGATTCTCCATGTGCAACTGTAAAATTCAGTACCTAATTCCACGTCATTCATTCGTAATACAAATTTCCTAGGGGTTCTTGCATTCTTAGCCACACACTGAGAGACAAACCTGCAAACAGTGTGTTTGTAGTAGGTACGAAAAAAGGGATGAGTAGATAACTAAGCAAGCAAATAACCCTAATTAACATCATCCGGAAATCATTAGACGACATTTCCTGTCTCAGCAACTTACTGGTCCCGTGTACCTTCATTTCCTGCTACGCAAATTGTTTGTATGACCCTTGTGCTGAAAGAGTGCGTACCTGCTACATGCATGACTCAATGGCCCATTTCTATGTGGCTTTTAGGGACATGTAACACAAATCTTCGGCAACAGATGTATTGGTCGTGGCTCGCCAACACCTCGGCCTTCAGGTCAGCCCCCCCCCCCCACTTCGGTCTGTTGCTTCGTGCGAGGAAGCTTTGGTGAATTCCAGTCCTGCTGTTGTTGGCGGTGAACTCTGGAAACGCATTGTGGATGGTTCAGTTCGGAATATGCCTCGGAGATTTTAACGTGTGCGTGATGAAGCCTGCCTTCACATGAATGGGGACCATGTGGACATTTGTTTGTCCTCATTTGCATTTCTGCAGTTCGGTTCTTTGCTCATCTAGTACAGGCCATGTGTATGTCGTATTGGGGAAGCCGTCAGTTTCCGAAGCTGTCTGTTCGGATTCTTTCTTATAAACACCCTGTATAGTCGTACACTAACGGCAGATTTCGTGAAATACATCAATCGCTGGCGAGAATACGCCTACACGAAGTAGTTAAAACTATAGATATCCCGTGTCGGATCTTAGCTTTTGCTCTAGTCTTAGCGTTATAAACCAATTAAGATATCCACTGAGACAACTTCCGTTACACAGACCAACGTTAAGCACATTGGCATGTATAAAATGACAAAAAAATGGTTGCCTAGTTCAATTCTTCACTTATAAAAACTACGTTCGTTGATATTAAACTGAAGCCACCGAACGGTTTTCCCATAGATGACCAGTATGCAGCCGTACTACCACCCCCCCCCCCCCCACACACACACACACACACACACACACACACACACACACACACACACACACACACACACACACACACACACAGTCTGTAAACTGAGTCGTTTCACACTATTTCGATAAAATAGTAGAAATTATATTGCTAATGGAAGCAACTTACGAAAGAAAGCAGTGGGTTTCAGAAACCTTCTTTCGAATTGCTCTAGGCCCCCACTTCACAGAATTATGATTGTAGTGTACACCTAATTGACACTTAAACTAAGTTCTTGAAGTATTAAAAATAAACTTGACGAAACGTAGTTCCAACTTGCCCATGGTTTCAAAAGTAGTTTGTATTTTGACACATTTGGACTGTCAGCAGAAACAGTTAGAAACATGTCTTCTGCTTAGTGATGAAATTTTTATATGAACATTAGTACATCACATAGTTTCTCATTAATTAAATTCATGACATCTTACTCGTGATTTCATGATTAACGTTCCCGTATATTCGAAAGTAACGCTGGGAAGACGGCAAGAGATCGCATCTGTGGAGTCAACAAGTACAGTTCCCGGCTCATTTCGTTAATGGCGGTTCCGGTTGTTTCGTAACGTGGTCCTCGCCATACCGCCAGTTTCCTTCATCTGGGACTTTCACGAATGTAACTGGGTTCTGAGCCCTGCAATAGTATATGCTGACGAATCTTTGGTGTGAACGAATTCCGTCTCCACGTTGAGTTTAGATGGATTGCTTGGTTTCAGACTGAAGGTGTTTCAATAGGTACGTGAAACGTTACTGACGGAGCAATGTGGCTGATAGAAATATTGAGTTACTAATCACTGTTGAAGCGTTCACCTAAATCGGGAAAGAGGAATATGGTAAGAATATACGAAGCATGTATAAGGATATTTTGAAAGAAATGTTTTATTGGTAATTTTACTTTTTAAATGAAAGCATGTACTCATGCTCATAAATTAAGGATAATGCTGATACATGCTGAAACAATGCTCTGGTGTCGGTTTGCGGGTTTAAATTACCTCGGGATATGACCACGCGGTGCATTTGACCTGCAGTCGTCGCACGGTGGTGCTGGCAGCGGTCCACATACGCAGAGGTGTGTTGGTGCATGTCAGAGTACGGTGCAGCGGGTAAGTGCACAGAGACGTTTCCAGACGCGCTAATGGTGACTGTGTTGAAAATGGCTCAAAGAACACATACCGATGTTATGAGGGATAAAATACTAGGGCGACTGGAGGCTGGTCAAACACAGCAGGTCGTAGCACGGGCCCTCCGTGTGCCACGAGGTGTGATCTCAAGATTATGGCAACGATTCCAGCAGACAGGAAACGTGTCCAGGCGCTACAGTATGGGACGTCCATAGTGTGAAACACCACAAGACCGATATCTCACCATCAGTGCCTGCAGACGGCCACGGAGTACTGCAGGTAGCCTTGCTCGGGCCCTTACCGCAGCCACTGGAACAGTTGCCTCCAGACACACTGTCTACAGACAGCTGAACAGACCTGGTTTATTCACCCGGTGACCTGCAAGGTGCATTCCACTGACCCCTGGTCACAGGAAAGCCCGTAAAGCCTGGTGTCAAGAACACAGTACGTGATCATTGGAACAGTGGTCCCAGGTTATGTTCAGACTAGTCCAGGTATAGTCCGAGCAGTGATTTTCACCGGGTTTTCATCTGGCATGAACCAGGAACCAGATAGGACCCCTTAATGTCCTTGAAAGGGACCTGTATGGAGGTCGTGGTTTGATGGTGTGGGGTGGGATTATGATTGGTGCACATACATCCCTGCATGTCTTTGACAGGAGTTGTATCAGGTCATGTGTATCGGGTCGTCATTTTGCACCAGTATGTCCGCCTTTTCAGGGGTGCAGTGGGTCACACCTTCATTCCTGATGAATAACGCACGGCCCCACCGAGCTGCCATCGTGGAGGAGTACCTTGAAACAGAAGATATCTGGCGAATGGAGTGGTCTGCATGTTCTCCAGACCTAAACCCCATCGAGCACGTCTGGGATGCTCTCGGTTGACGTATCGCTGCACGTCTTCAAACCCCTAGGACACTTCAGGAGATCAGACAGGCACTGGTACAATAATTGGAGGCTATACCCCAGCAGCTGCTCGACCATCTGATCCAGAGTATGCCAACCCGTTGTACGGTCTGTGTACATGTGCATGGTGATCATATCCCATATTGATGTCGGGGTACATGCGCAGGAAACAGTGGCGTTTCGTAGCACATGTTTCGGGACGGTTTTCTTATCACCAATACCGTGGACTTACAGATCTGTGTCGTGTTGGTTTCCTATGTGCCTATGCTATCAGCGCCAGTTTTGTGTAGTGCCACGTTGTGTGGCACCACATTCTGCAATTATCCTTAATTTATGACCATGAGTGTACTTCAATCTACTCTCCTGCATAATCCACTCTGGCATTAAGGCACTTACCGTGTAGCACAATTAGCTTTTGGATACCACCCTCGTAGAAATCTGCCGAGGCAACAATTGCGTAAAGCACATTTCTTGCCGCTTGATGAAACTCATCACATAACGTTGAAATCATAAAGCTTCTGACACTTTCATAAACTTTCTGCACCATAGGGTCAGTAACGACTGAACATCACCACTTCGTCATGCGCATTAGTACGATCATGTCTGCGCTAGAAAGTAATTTCATGGCTTAGACAACAGTTCAGAGACAGAACATTTAAGTTACGTGCCAGTAGACAATCAAGTCTGCAAAAATATGCAATTTATTCTTAAACTTTTCTTCGGCGTAATCACACGAGTTTCGAACTGTTAACCAGTATCGGCCACGTTGGCAATCACAACGATTCAAGTGGTATCATGTGTTCGGTTTGGTTTGGTGCAGCTCTCCCCGCTAATCTATCCATCTCTCCGTAACCAATGCATTTTAACGTGCTTACTGCGTTCCTTCTCCGGTCTTTCTCTAAATTTTTCCCCTCACACTTCCCTCAGTTGCCTATCTTAAGATACCTCAGTCTCAGAATTTGCGTTATCAACAGATTCCTTTTCGTAAAGCTGTACCACTTTTTTCGCAGTTCGATTATACTCAATTGGTCGATCTACGCATCTAATTTTAAACATTATTCTGCATCACTACAGTTAAAATCATCTATTCGCTTCTTGTCTGAGCTGCTTATCTTCAAATTTTCCCTTCTTACAGGCTACGCTTCGTACATTGAATATAAGCATTGTAACACTTAAATTGATACTGAATGGTAACATTCTTTTTCTGAGAATTGTGTTCATGCTTTTGACAATCTGCATTGTAAATCATCTTTACTTCGGCTATCACAGTTTATGCTATCCAAAAAGGCAACAAGTCTGTCACTTAAATTTCCTAATGGAATTCTCTCAGCACAGCCTAGTTCAATTACTCTTTGTTACCCTGTATTCTAGTTTCAAGTCCCTATCCATTTAATTATTAAACTACTCTTCTTAGCCATTTGCCGACTGACCGAATTTCAATGTTACCGGCAAACCTGTTTCTTCTCTCTAAACTTTAATTCTTTCACAATTTATCCTTGGCTTCCTTCCCTGCTTACTCAATGTACGGGCTAAATAACAATGAGGAGAGACAGTCACATAGTCTTACTCCCGTCTCAAACATTGCTTCACTTTCATGCCCTCATTCTTAGAACTGCCCTCCGGTTTCTGCACAAATTGCAAAGTAACTTTCCTTGTTTTACACCTCGCTCCTTCTGAACCGGAAACAGTGTATTCCAATCAACACAGAAAAATTTTGAGAAATACGACAAATGCTATAAACGTTCGTTCGCCTTTCCTCAGTGTGTTTAAAAGTCGTGATAGTTCCCCAGTAAAGCTGTCGCTCTCGGTAACCATCCTGCACTGTTAATTCGTCTGAAGGTCGCAGATGCCGTTCAGCTGTGTAAAACTCATGTGACCGTCAGACAACATAGTACTTGTGATATGGCCAATAACTGTTAGGCTAAAAATATCGTCCTTCCACAACAAAATCAGCATATGAATCTTTGCTTCTGGGAAAAGAAATATTTCAGCAACACGTGTTAATTTCCGTATAACTTCGTGGTATAATCGTCCTAATCTGGATATGGCCCGTTTGCATTCATCTCAACTGGTAGACGTACGTAATGCAGGTGAAGTCACTCGTGCTGAGCTGTATTGCTATGCACTGGGAAGGGAGAGAGAGAGAGAGAGAGAGAGAGAGAGAGAGAGAGAGACACGTGGTTCGCAGTCACTCTTCCAGACATGCTCACAGCTTTCTCAGTAACCGTGAGCTAAAGAGCTTTTGGAACATCTTGTAGGGAGTAACCAAGTAACTACCGCGTGCGCTCGTGCGTCTCTCTTCTAGCCTTCCTGCTTACTCTCGATATGGGAGGAGATTCCTTAAATCCCCCCCCCCCCCCCCCCCCAATCTCAGAACGGTATAGTTAAATGTTTCGGACGCTCCTGCATGCCAGATGTTTATACTGGACTTAATCTTGTTACGTAACCACTCAACTCTGGAATCAAGCTGATTTCCCGTGACTTCCGGCGATTTTCCATTGGTGGGAGGGGACGGTAGGGGTGCACTCGGCCTCGTGATGCCAATTGATGAGCTACTTGACAGCAGTAGCGGCTCTGTCACAAAAATTGACAACGGCCGGGAGAGCGGCGTGCTGAGCCTACGCCCCTTCATGCCGCATCGAATGACACCATTGGTAGAGGATGATCGGTCGGTCAGTACCGAATAGCCGTCAGGACCTGTGGACGGAGTTAACGTTTACGTTACTGAGCTTGACTCGCATACGATCAAGTAACCTCTATGCAGAAATGATGCAACAGCGGTGAGAACAGCTACTGTTTTCAAGGTGTTCTCGTAGCTACTACGCTAACTAATGACCAGGAAACATGCCATCGTGAAGAATATCCATGTGATAAAGGGTACTGGTTTCCACGCACAGGGACAGCGGAACTTGACCATAAGTACTAGCTTCTGCCACACCTCGATAACCTGAAACTAAGGTCCGCACAGAAAAGTTGGGCAGTAAACGTTCTGCGGTCTGTTGGTAGACGCTTTGATGTCACTATGGAACAGCCTCCGTCTAAAGAACAGCACTAACAAATGGACCGCATTTTCACGGTTCTTTAGTCACCTTTTAATCAGACATTGGTAACTTACAAAGTCAAGTAATTATCACATCGAAACATGCATAGTGCTCAAAAATGCAAAAGTCTTTTGTAGGTTTGTCAACATAAATGCTTACTGCACTGCTGAAGTTGAGCCACGACCGGCGACCTGCTCAGAGAGGATACAGAACGTATTCGTATCTGTATCATCACATTTCCCAGTATTGATAATGAAGCTACTTTTGTGTCAACAGCAGCACAATTTTACGTACACTCGGGGCCCTTCTTGTGATAATTTTAGGATCAATCTGTCTCGTATAAATCATAATTTTCTGGAAGGGTTACTTCTTTCCTCCCCCTGCCAGGGACAAGGAGGGTTCCATTCTGCTGTTACCAAGGGGACGTCCGCCTCATCTCGCGTGTTACTTCTTAGTGTCGACGGGAGTATTCCTACGCCTAAGTCCCAGAATATTAGACATCTCTTCCTTTTCCCTCTGGAAGTCAGCTGTCGCCCACTCGAAGCGATCCCCGCGCCAAGTCTCGTCAACTTTCATGACAATGGTTGAACATGGCTGCCATTCATGAGTTCTGATGTTATCGATTAAAAACCACATAACACTCCAACCAAACGTCAGATTTAGACGTGGGTTGCATAAACAGAATCAGGAATTCCAGCCGTATATTTTACGATATGTTTTAAGTTATGCTTCTCAAGAGATTACGTAATAGGTTCAGAAACGAAACGAACTGACACGTCACAAATTGAAAACTTAGAAATATTTCGTAAAAGTAGCCGGAAATTTGTTTCAGCTGGATGTCAGTGCTGTTTCTGAGTTAAATTAGTGTGAAAGATGAGATAGTTAGCCCTTTTTGTGCTGCACTCTTTTACGTTTTCACAGTGCCTCTTCATACAGCACTCCGCTGAGATCACCTTAAGGATTAACTATACTTAACACTAGCTGACGACGAAAGCAAATTTGAGCAGTTTTTTTGCTTCCTCAGTGACTTCTATCCCTGTGTTTAACACTTGGACTACAATGGATTGAGGATGGACAGTTGTCGCTGGGACGCCTCCCTCCACTTGCTAAGCCACGGAGGAGGGACTGATGACCTCTCTATTAAGCTACTTAACCTACGAACAAAGATGGGATAGCTGTCTAAAAATTCACGGAAAATGAAGATGCACACTCCGAAGTATGATCTGACAGCTACTTCACTCATGGAAAACACACATCGCTAGGAGCGCCACTAGATTCTGTGGTTTCTGCATCGATGTGGCCCCGTCTAAGAACTTTCGGCTTTGAACAGACGTCTTTCTCGGCAAAATCAATGGTACAAAGTGTTCACAACGTAGGGGTGTGCGTCCTGTCCGCTATAATTGAAGTCTGGCCTCATCTCGCAGCGTAGTAGTTCCAGATGCTGCGGACACATACAAATAGTGAACATACTCTAACTTCCTTTTACTTCCACGTTCTCAGTTTAAAAACAGGATGGCACCATCCTCTCATAAAAATACTAAACTAAGTTTGTAGTTACGTGCACTCAACTTTTTACAACTTTTTACAAATCGCGTAGTGTAAATTATTGATCTGGCCAGTGATAGCGATGACAGCACAATCTAGTTTCTTCATTTGTCAAGCTTAGATATCAGTAGCCTGACTTAGCGAGTTTGGCACAATAAGAACAATAAAATACGTATGTTAATGTATCGCGTCTAATAACGAACAGGGTTTCGCACTGAGTGTGGAAGCTTGCCTTTGAAGCGCATTATCGATCTAAACATTATAGAACTTAGTTTTATGGCTGCTCTATATAACACAGAGCTACTGACTTGTTCTATATTGAAGCCTCTGAAATTATTGGAATGTTTAGAAAATATTCTTGGGTAAAAACGTTTCTTCGAATCGACATGGGAAAATTAACGGATCCTCAGTAAAAGTGGACAGTTTTTCAGATCTGGCCCTGGTCTTGATAAGTGGTCATAGTGCTTGTTCGAAGCAGGAAGTCGAGGAGGACCTAATACAGAATTATTAGACATGGATTTAAAACTGCTCCAGAATGAATCCCAAAATCTAGGACACTAAGCTCGTTAAGTTTCACTGCGTAAAACAGCTACAAAGTTAGTTCCACGTCACAGAGGTAAATATCTGGCACTAGCGCAACAAAAGTTTAAATAATACGCCGCTTTCTAGACAGAAAATTCTTGAGTGATTGATAAAATTGTTTCAGGCGATGACTTATGGCACTAGGTTAGCCGGAAATTATCTTGACAAGACATTCCCACACAAATACATTCAATATGACAGATATTGACGACTTTGTCTCAACGTAAATTCAGTAAAAGGCAATCTCTTTCATTCTAAGACTGATGCAGGTGACAGAATATGGTGACGTACTCCTTTGCATTAACAAAACTAGAGACCTTACTTTCACTTTCGCAGAAATGCAAACTTAAATTTTTTGCTTAACTTTGGGGCGCTGTAAAACATTTGAAGCCATAACTTCATTAAGAAGTGGTATTTGTTGCATCGGATGGAAGCATTTCTTACGATCACTGCCTCATTTCAGACGAGGAATGGTCCCTTAATTTTCGAAGGCACACTATGTTCACACTCCGGTCTTACAGACCGTACGACGGGATATCAATTATTAATTCGATAAGCGTGCTTCAGGTTGGTTCTTGAAACACGTTCGAACAGCTTTTTTTTTTCCAAAAGCACTCAAACTGTAGGTTCTGAGTCAGATGTGAATACAGTTTCGTTCTGTCAGTGAAACGTCCCCTTTGAAGAATTATACACGACTGTCCTTAACCTGACACACAATATTTTTAGCGCAACGCAATCTGACTTTCAAAATCCCTACAAAAGAATGGCCCTGACTAACATTAAACTATACCTTTCAGAAATCACTTACCTCACAAAAATCTTCATTACTCGAACTACTGCAATACAGCGAGCGCCACTACTGCCAGCTAAATAAAAGATTCAAACTACGGAAGGCACTAACAACTGATAGGGATAGTTAGCAAATCAAAGATATTAATAGAGAACAATGTATTTACCTTAATATCATATATAAATATAGCAGTTCATGACAAATTTCAAAACTCCGCCATCTCTCTCCCCTCATCCACCACTGCTGGCGGCTCACCTCCAACTGCGCAACGCTATGCGCTGTTCACATCCAGCTGCCGCTGCCCAACACTACAATGGCAGACAACAATGCAAACTAGCCAGACTGCACACGGGTGGCGTTACCAATAAAAAAAACCTAAACAGCCTACTTACATCAGGAAACCAAAATTCCACTGTAAAATAGTCGTCAGGTTTTGGTACGTCGCAATCAGAGGTCTTTTGAAAGTCTGAAGTGCTCAAAAGTTATAAATTTAAGTACAAATAACTTCAGATAACAAAGCACTGTGTGTATCGCATGTGACGTGAAGTTAGTCACGGGGCTTAGTAATGTCAATTGAAACGTAATTCCCAGATTAAATGAACGGTAGTGTGTATGAAGTGACAGGGATCAAATTTACACAGAGGCGGAGAGATATTAATCCGTTTTAGAGAAGCGGTCATTGAATTTCGTGTCTCCAATAAATAAGCTGTTGACGTGCGTGGTGATAAAACGTCGTTCAGTTGCTTCAGGAATTCAGCATATCCGATGAAATTAATCTTGCGAAGGGTGTCAGGAGCGTGACAGGGATCGAAATTTGAGCAGCAGTGCTAAATACAGCGTTGTATTCGGATGGAGCGGGTTTCAAAACCGCCTCCTAACAGCTGTAGTTTACCATAGACCACGTCAGGGGACGGTCAGGATTGTTTCAACGAGCCGCGGTCGAATTTGTCTGTTAGCCTTAGTAGACAGTGTTCCATCGTACGTTGGAGATGCCAACAGAATGTCTGAAACTAGGCTCCGTGGCGGTGTGTGAGAGGACAACTGCCTTCAGCCTTACATGGGTGCGAGGCGATAAGTTCGTCCCAGGCATATGAAACCCATAGTCAACAAATGATTCATGCTGACTGTGTCAATACGCCATTTGTCCTCACTAGGCGGAGTTAAGTGACTTAAACGTGGATACTCAACGTAGCCTCTGTGAACATTCATTGCGCGCATCACTATAGAAGGCGTACAAAACAAAAGAAATAACATTGCTGTGGGCCGAGCATGTGTAGTAGGCATTTCTGCCGTTAGGGGTGTATAGCGCAACTCATTGCCGGTTCAGTGCCGCCTGCGTTGTCGGCATGGCTTGTTCCGTTCATCTGCAGTGACTGTTTTTGTTAGCGCTGTTCTTTCGTTTTTAAGATGGCAAGTGTAAGTGAACAACGAGCAGCAGTGAAATTTTTTACTCGATAAAATGCTACTGAAACTTTTTGTTGAAAACAGCTTACCAAGACTGGGAAAAACTAGTGTGCAAGTGGTTTATTAGATTTAAAAATGACATGTTTTGTGACAAACCACGTTCTGGAAATCAGCTTCCCGAATTGACGAAAATATTGAAAAAATAGTGTTCACTGTCGACAGACTTTCAGAAATTAGTGGGTTATCTTGGAGCTCCGTTCAGCGAATTTTAATGGAAGATTTGGGAAAGAAAACAGTTGCTATAAATTGTTCCTCTGGTTATGACTGACAAAAGGAACGCTAAGTTGAAAAATGTCGCGCTTTGAAACAGCTTGAAAGTGATACATTTTGTCAAAGGTAATTACTGGTGATGAGATATAGCGCTATGGTTACGACCCAGAAACAGTAAAGCCAGTGAAAGACGCCATCGTCACCCCCCAGAGATAGTCAAACTATTTATTTTCAAGTTTTACGCTGATTGTGCAGTGTCAATCAAGAGACCGTGTCTGCGGTACAGGCGGCTGGTTCTTCCACCACATCGCACCTGCGCGCGCGCGCGCGCGCGCGCGCGCGCGCGCGCACACACACACACACACACACACACACACACACACACACACACACACCCGTCTCTATTGGCCAGTTTTTGGCTGAAAACGGCATGGTTCCGTTGCCCCGCACGCCTTACTCGCCTCAACTGACTCCAATGCGACTTTTTCTGATTGTTGATATTTGATTTGATATTTTTGATATGACTTCTTTTGGACAGGGTGACGATGACGTCTCCCACTGGCTTTACTGTCTGTTTCGGGCCGTAACCATAACTCACCAGTAATCCGCACATGAAAAGGGGCATGAAAGGACACCGATTTGACAACATTGAAGCAGCCAAGAAAAAACGAGGGAGTAGCTGACACCCAATTCTAAAGATGACCACAAAAATGTTTCGAACAGTGCAAATCGTACAAATGTATTAGTTATAATGAAGAGTATTTTGAGGTTAAGGTTGTTTCGTTAACAATTTGAAAGTATACCGCTTTTAAAAATTTCTTTTTTCGATCCTTCTTGTACCATCAAACTGTTTTAAGAAAATTAAGTGCATATAAAGTTTTCACTAATGAATGATTTTCTGTTGCCAATCATTTATCATCAGCACGACGCATATAACCCTGTGGTGCATGATTTTTACTGCAGTGGACATTTCTTAATGGTCACTTCTTTGGCGTTTTCAATCGCATGAGGCTGCAAAACCGGCCGAAGTGGCCGTGCGGTTCTAGGCGCTGCAGTCTGGAACCGCGAGACCGCTACAGTCGCAGGTTCGAATCCTGCCTCGGGCATGGATGTGTGTGATGTCCTTAGGTTAGTTAGGTTTAACTAGTTCTAAGGGACTAATGACCTCAGAAGTTGAGTCCCATAGTGCTCAGCCATTTGAACCTTTCAGGCTACAAATGAATGCAGGGCACAGCACTAGTAAGTGCCCACTGCAGTGGACTGTGCATTTGCAGCCTCAGAGCTGACTGAAAACGCCAAAGAAACGACCATTAGTAACTGTCCACTGTATTGGACGCTATGTGCCAAAGGGCTAAAAAATTCCAAGTAACTGCCTGTGCATTTCTGTTGAACAGCGGTTTATTACACAACCGCAAGAAAATTTTTGAAGTTACCGGTTTCGTTCTGTTGTAGACCATCTTCAGGCCTCTCAAAATGATGGTAGACGGTAGCGGTGACCGGAGCAGGCGCGAAGACTTCACGAACGCTAACGCTTAGCTTTTTAGCAGTTAGCGTTCGTGGGTCTTAGCGCCTGCTCCGTTCACCGCCAGTGTACGATCGTGGTGTGAGGTTTGAAGTTCGTCTAAAACAGAACGAAACCGATAACCTCATAAATTCCTTGCTGTTGACTGTTGTTCATTTTCAAACTGCCTATATACAGTTTTTAAAATTTACCATAAACTTGTTTGTAAGATTGAAGTGCTGAATTTTACATTCTTAGTTTTGTTTTTTAGTAATGTGAGAAACAAATGGAAGATAAATAATAGAAACACTGGTTCTACGTTTAAACTATGGTAGTATTTAATTAACTGTTTAATTTTCGGCGCAGCAGTAACTGATTCCGTTAAATCAATCAACTTTTTAGTGAAATAGGTACGCCGAAGACTATAATTTTTACATGGTTAGGTTAAATATAAACAAAATGGAAAAATCTTCTACCTCAGATACAACTAATGTTGAAACTGGTGCAAGTTTCCGTCATATAGCTACGCGATCAGATATAAAAACAGAAGAGACCTGAAAATCAGGAATTCTCGTAACGCTCAGTGCTTACCAAAACTACTGCTAGCAGAAATTACTTTCCGTGGGATATATTATTTAGTCACGCTTTCTCACAACCATTGTACAATGAATAAAGTGGAACACATTTCTTCTGTTCAAAGCAAAGGTAACATACTGAATCCGTGGTGCGACAGGAACTTTATAACGTTTGGTTTCTTGCAAATAATCCACTGCAGTTCAAAATGAAAAAGTCCATAATTACAAGAAAAAGACCTTCATTACACCACGTGAAGGTTTTATTTAGCATAAAGTGTTTGCGCACTCGTAGAATCAAAATTTTTGATCTCTTAATCAGTGATGTAAAATGTCTGAGATAGCAAATTAAAATTTACACACTGAAACTTTCTCCTTGACAACTCCTAGTCCCTAGAATTATTTCTGTTATTATATTGTGTTAAAGTTGGTGTGTTCGTGTCTGAAACAAATAATAAATGATCATCGTGCAGCCGCAATGAATTTTTCGCTCTGCAGCGGAGTGTGCACTGACATGAGACTTCGTGGCAGATAACTCAGACGTGGACTCAAACGTCAAAAGCAAAGGCACCGGGTCCGAGTACCGGTCTGGGAATGTTTGAATTTGCCAGGAAGTTTCCGCATTTGCAACTTCTACAAAATTTATAATGTGAATACAAACTAACATGCTCCACTTCATTAAAATTTATCGTAAAGATATCCTTGGAACATGAAACTTGAAGTGGAAACTTCTCAAGAAACTCACGAACTAAACTGGATCCTCAAGCACTAAGTCTACTGTAAAACATGAACTACAGCTTAATACTATGATCAGCTGCAGCAAAACACCAGTAATATTTCTAAGCATGAAAAATAATAAATCTATTAGAAACTAAATAATTTGTCTCAAACATAAAGCTATCACAGAACACTTAAATGAATACGTAATATCACAAGCATATGTCTACACGTAGAAAATGTGAAAATGATTGCTGAAATGACAGTAGAGGTGGTAAAGCAGTAATACACCAGAAACCCAGAAACAGATATTTCGATGTAGTAACTTGATCACTTAGATAGAAGCGAGTGACACAGAACTGCTTACTAGAGTTCATCATTCCAGCTATGTATTTAGGAAACTGCAAGCTTGTCAAGGTTTCAATGAATGAATGGATCACAGTAGAGGTTAAAGGTAGGAAACAGCGGTGGGGCAAACTTATGATGTAGTAAGGTATCAAATTTAAGTTTATTATGTAAAGTGGAAACACCCAGAACATAAAGATAATTACTATCACCATTGGAACCATTCCGTGTGGCTCAGTGGAAGAGTAAGTCTTTAAACTGGACGCCACTTCGACTTGCCTCTAATACATCCCAGTTACACAAGGAAAGGTGACATACAGTTCAACGTGAAATCCGAACAAATGTTTCGTTCCCGACGACTGCTCACATCGTACAGGTGACGCCATATAAAAGGCAGACTGAAAATTTCAGAGATTCCACCCCGCGACTTCGGTTTCTGAGTAACCTTTTCACATGGATCAGCTGAACACAAATGACAGCTCCGCCAATGCACTGTCCTACTGTCCTTTCATACCTTCTGTAAGCGATGCTACAGCTACCTGTATACGTGCATATCTGTGTACATCCATACTCTGCAAACCACGATGAAGCGGACAGCAGTGTACTTTTAGCGCACAAATTAAGGCTTCTTTCTATTCCATTCACAAGTGAAGCATGGGAAGAGTGATGCCTTTAAACTCCTCTGTGGCATGTAATTAGACCACCGTGATGCCTACGGGAGCGATATGTAGGAAGCTGTAGTATACTGTTAGATAAATCATTTACTTCGTAAGCAAGCTTTCTCGGGACAGTTTGTCTACCTTTAAGAATTGCTTTCTTCAGCATTTCCGTGACGCACTCACATAGGTCGAAGAAATATTTGACTATTCGTGCTGCCTTCCTTTGTATTCGTTCAATACCCCTGTTAGTCCCACACACTTTAACAATATTCTAGGATGGGTCACGAGTTTGATAAGCAGCCTAATTCGTAGACTGAAAGCATTTTCTAGTGTTCCAGCAGTGAACTTACCCCTGCCACCTGCCTTAACTACGGCAGAGCCTATATGATAGTTCCACTTCATACCCTCGCAAGTCCTTGCACTCAGTTGTTTGTATCAGTTGACATTCGAAACGTGACCAGTTGATAATCACGTCATAGGATACAAAGCTTCCTCGTTTCGTGACAATACTTAGCAGTTTTTCAGAAGTACATCATGTATAAATGCATCACCTCTAAAAGGCTGAAGTTACTACTGTTGTATGAAGATTGTTAATACAAAACATGGACAGCAAAGGTTCCAACCCACTTCTTTAACGCACACTTCAAATTACTTCTAAAACTGGTAATATGCAGGGTCCACTCTACCAACAAATCTTCAATTGAGTCGCAAATTTAGCTGGATACCTCATACAATTGTACTATGGATAATGAGGCAGCTATCGTACCAACTCAAGTGCTTTACGGAAATTAAAAACGGCCTTGATCAATAACTGTCAGGATATTACGTGAGCAAAGTGTAAGTAGGCTTTCAAATGAATGTTTTCGGAATCCTTGCTGGTTGGCCTGGGAGGTCATTCTGTTAGAGATAACCCATTAGTCTGAACTCGGTAAATGTTGTAAGGCTCTACAACAAATTGATGTCAAGGATATAGGCCAACAGTTTTGTAGAGCACTCCAGCTATCTTCCTTACAGATTGGTGTTACCTGTGCTTTTCTCTAAATACTGGGCACGGCTTTTTGTAAGACCTAAAATACATTATGCTTATGAGGGGCAAACTCAGTCGCAAATTCCGTGTAATACGTTATTCCATCGCGCTCGGAGCTTTGTTCAATTTGAACAATATCAACTGTTTCTCAGCGTCACTGGATATCTATGTCCATCTGTAATGGTGCGAGAATGAAATGACAATACTCATGGATATTCCTTTCTACAAGAGTTAAGCACCTTTGCTTTAGATTTGCTACCCTCGGTTTGTTTCTATCTCGCCCATGATTATTTAGAAACTAACTTTCGTACCTTTAATAGCCAGGTCAGAATTTCTACCGATTACGTGAATAATCTTTAGATAACATTGATAGTTGTTGAAGGCTTCAAACATTGCTCTTTTAACCACCAAGCAGTTTCATTCAGCCCTCTGTCTATAGCCCTACGCTTTTCGCATTTCCTATGCGGTAACATATTCATTTAGAAATTCCTTTACAGTAACTATATACCACGGATGGTCTGTACTATGAAGTGTCCTACTAGATACATAGCTATTACGTGGGTGGTAAACTATTTTGAACCTGAATCTCGCTCGAAAAGGCTCCTCTCCAGAGCTATGTGTAGAGTTCCTTTCCGAGATAAAGATAACACTACTGCCTCTTTATCTAGTTTGCTGAACATATAACCTTTTGTTGTTGCCCTCTGTACTCCGGTAATCATTGACACTGTAGCTGCCTCGTGGTAGCTGACGAGTTTCTATTAAGACATTCTTAAAGAGCTCAGGTCTTCTTGTTAAACTTGATCCAATATGCCTCCATCAGGAATGGACTTTAGAATTACGCTCTAAGTGGTTTCCAGAGAACGCATTTGTTTCACAGGACGTTTTGTCATGAAAAAACCTAAGACGCTGTAATTTTTCCAATCGATGGTTGGATGATTAAAGTATTCTCCAATTCCAGCATGGTCGGGGAACTTAAGGATTACTGAGCTTAAATTTTCTCAACTTCTTGGTTACTTCAATAAAGATGCGGTGCTCGATAGGATCAGATAGTAAGTTTACGCTCATCCTTGATAATGCGTGTTTCTCTGTCTCGCATGCAGCTTCGGTTTCGGTCTCTCGTTCATTTGCCATTATCCTCTATCTTAGAGATAATTTAATTTTCTGCAAAAATCTCACTACTACCCATTTTAGATTTTTACCAGGAACTTGTTACTAGCATTGCTGGATTACTTCAGCATTTAACCGAGGGATTTTGAGCTAAAGGCTTCTAAAAAGCTTTAAGTACATAGTGTTCATGCATATTGTTTCCAGTTGGCAAGTGACATAACGTCATTACCAATCGAAGTGAAGCAGAAACGGAGACAGACGACGAAACTTACGCGAACTTCCTGTCACAGGAACAATGGCCCAACTATCGGAACGTGCGATGATCTCATTAAAAACCTGCCTCAAAGACTTAGTGAAAATGAGCTGTTGGCTATAATATCCTTGCAGACAAGTTATCAGTGTCAATAGTGTCGAATGTCGTCGCCTTTTATGGCAAACGGCAATAATGCTCTGAGTCAGTTCTAAACATTAAGCCATTATTTTGTTGGCGTCAATAGATGGTTCAGAATTCTGCTGATGGTACGAATTGCTTCGTACCAGTTAAGATTTCTCTATTGTTTCCTAGTTAAGGTCGGCAACGGTTGAAAATAATCCACACCGCCTAGAAGCAGTTAGTCTTCCACAGAATCCTCTGTTACCAGAAAACTGTCAAGCTGAACTGAGAGTATGAATGGCAACTAACGATACATTCGGAAAGAGGAGGGAAAAACAAACTTCGAGGTTTGCCGATGATATTGTAATGCTGTCAACAATGCTCTTCGGAAGACAGTAGAACGGAATAGCGTCTTGAAAAGTTAAACATCCATCCAAGTAAAATACGGGCGACATCTTTGGCTGTTTACTAATAGAGGTTTATTAGTAGTCTAGATGTATACGGAAGTTAAACGTGGACAGTAAACAGTTTATACAGGAAGGCAATAGCTTTTGAGATACGGTGCTACATAAGAATCGTGGACGTAGGTAGGTCGGATAGCTAATCAACTACTTCATCGGACTGAGCAGAAAATAAATTAGTAGCAAAAGTTGACTAAAAGCAAGTGTCTGTTAAGACACTTCTTGAGGCGTTAAGGAATAACCAGTTTCGTTATGGAGAGAAGTGTGAAGGGGAGATGTTACAATGTGGAGGGACAGAAAGGTTTGACAGCAGTAAGCAGGTTCAAATCTGTGTTTACAGTAGTCCTTCGGAGACGACTTGCTCAGGATAGATCAGCTTGAAGAGCTGCACCAAACTATTCTACAGACTGAGGTCCACAACTGCTGTACTCACTATCGTGTCGAAGATAACGGTATAATCATGAGTAGCGATGTTTGTCCTGCTCGCAGCAGGACAGCAGCATTCCCTCCCTCGCAACAGGAGTTAGACGTGAACCAGCCTCTCCGTTTCTGCTGTTTGCTCGGACTGAGGGAGATCTTGATAGTAAGGCTCGCGTTCTATCGGCTCTCGGTAGCCCAGAAGTACGGAGGTATAACATTAATATTGAGAACATAATGAAAAGGGTGAGAGAGGTATGGAGCTCAGGCGAACTTTCCCTGGTTGCAGTCACAAAAAGGCTTCAGAGCATGGAGCTCGTCGCACAGGATGCAATGCCGAGAGGGCACTCACTCGTACCTACCCGCCCCTCATCCATCATTTTAACACGTACCACCACCACATCCCTCAAGTCACTGAGCGCGTTTATCGCATGGAAAGAAGGCTGAGAAGAATCAAAACGCCAGACACGCCAACAGTAACCTGCTCCTCAACCAGATGATCTTCTACGGACAGGATATTCGGGTGACGGCGTCCAACGTTCACCATGAGGATTCAGGTAAATTACGGGAACTTCGCGTCTATATGGCAAGTCTTCTCGACTTAGCCAGGGACTCAACACAAAGTGATTAAAATCCTCTTTTTTGTGTACAGTGTCGCGACCTGCAATTTGAGACGGTGTACGTAAAGTGTTCCAATTTTGACAATGTATTGATGTAAGTTTATCAGTGGCTTTTACGAATTAGACTCGTTTACCGTTGTATGAAAGTGGAAATGCATTGCTCTTTGTTTTTGGTCTCAGTAATAGGCGTGGTTCGACGCGCGCTAGCGTGCAGCGAGAGTTGTGCAGTTGTCTCTGGAAGTGTCATAGGGATGCATTAGCCCAGTGTGTTCATGCAAGATGATTTTCATTACATGTAGGTCTGTGTTTGCTTGTGGTTGATGGTCATTAAGAAATTTAATAACTGTCTTCATGGATGTTTCGTGGGACTAGGAAATCAAACGTTGTCACTGTTTGACTCGTGTTAGCCTTAGAGTCGCACACCTCTCCTTAACCAGGCAATATTGTGAACTAACAATACAGCTTGTAAGCTCGCTCCCTACGCAGCCCGCACGTCTCAACTAGAACCGAAATATTAACCAGCGAGAGGAGAGTACAAAATCTCCTCCAACAAGACTAAGGAGATTCAAAAAAGCTTTTAAAATATTTTTACGGATTGGTAACACAGGTCGTACATATTTGAAGTTGGTTTTCTTGACGCCACAGTAACAATGATAAAATACAGCTGATGTAAAGAACTTTGTCACCTGTTCAGTTCGATCGAAACTGATTGCTACTAAAGATTAATTTCATACTTTCTCTCTGATATCATACCCTCAGACTTCAAGAAGAATACAATAATTCCAATCCCAAAGAAAGCAGGTGTTGACAGATGTGAAAATTACCGAACTATCAGTTTAATAAGTCACAGCTGCAAAATACTAACGCGAATTCTTTACAGACGAATGGAAAAACTGGTAGAAGCGGACCTCGGGGAAGATCAGTTTGGATTCCGTAGAAATGTTGGAACACGTGAGGCAATACCAACCTTACGACTTATCTTAGAAGAAAGATTAAGAAAAGGCAAACCTACGTTTCTAGCATTTGTAGACTTAGAGAAAGCTTTGACAATGTTAACTGGAATACTCTTTCAAATTCTGAAGGTGGCAGGGGTAAAATACAGGGAGCGAAAGGCTATTTACAATTTGTACAGAAACCAGATGGCAGTTATAAGAGTCGAGGGGTATGAAAGGGAAGCAGTGGTTGGGAAGGGAGTGAGACAGGGTTGTAGCCTATCCCCGATGTTATTCAATCTGTATGTATATTGAGCAAGCAGTAAAGGAAACAAAAGAAAAATTCGGAGTAGGTATTAAAATTCATGGAGAAGTAAAAACTTTGAGGTTCGCCGATGACATTGTAATTCTGTCAGAGACAGCAAAGGACTTGGAAGAGCAGTTAAACGGAATGAACAGTGTCTGGAAAAAAGGATATAAGATGAACATCAACAAAAGCAAAACAAGGATAATGGAATGTAGTCAAATTAAGTCGGGTATTGCTGAGGGAATTAGATTAGGAAATGAGACACTTATAGTAAAGGAGTTTTGCTATTTAGGGAGTAAAATAACTGATGACGGTCGAAGTAGAGAGGATATAAAATGTAGACTGGCAATGGCAAGGAAGTCGTTTCTGAAGAAGAGAAATTTGTTAACATCGAGTATAGATTTAAGTGTCAGGAAGTCGTTTCTGAAAGTATTTGTATGGAGTGTAGCCATGTATGGAAGTGAAACATGGACGATAACTAGTTTGGACAAGAAGAGAATAGAAGCTTTGGAAATGTGGTGCTACAGAAGAATGCTGAAGATAAGGTGGGTAGATCACGTAACTAATGAGGAGGTATTGAATAGTATCGGGGAGAAGAGAAATTTGTGGCACAACTTGACTAGGAGGGATCGGTTGGTAGGACATGTTTTGAGGCATCAAGGGATCACAAATTCAGCAGTGGAGGGCAGCGTGGAGGGTAAAAATCGTAGAGGGAGACCAAGAGATGAATACACTGAGCAGATTCAGAAGGATGTAGGTTGCAGCAAGTACTGGGAGATGGAGGCTTGCACAGGATAGAGTAGCATGGAGAGCTGCATCAAACCAGTCTCAGGACTGAAGACAACAACAACAACAACATCATTACCTTTGCACTGAAAAACACTACCTATAAAAGTTTTTCAGAAATTGTAAACTGCACATAGAATTTTACCTCTGTATGTGCTTAACAATTTCTTAGATGTACCGCATGTGAAATTACTCCCTGCTATGCAATTCAGTGATTTGCAGAGTATAGATTAAGATGTTCAATACGGAGCTGACTACGTGATTCCCACACCAAACACTGGTAAATAATAAAACAAATGCCATCGAAGTACAGATTCCATGAAGAGCAATGCGAATAGACTAGACTGTCACTTCTACTCAGTGTGCTACTGCCTTGTATCAGCTGGTGGCTGCCGCTCGTAACATGATTTGCGGAGCCCAGCAGACAGTTAAAACATGATACTGTAGTTTCTGGTGATGAGACGGTTTGCTTGTCGACACACCCTTAAGAGGGCACTTGGAGTCAGTCTCCATTACTCACAGCGATGCGCCCTGCTTAGGTAGAAATTTCATTGATCATAACACTGAAAGTTGTTTTACAGGTTATAGGTTTTGAACTCACGGCAGTAGCCGAAACGACGCAATAAAGGAAGTACATTGATTTAGACTTTTAATCACAAAGAACTTTTAGTGGCCGGCAGTGGGCGTAATCATCCACTGTTCTACGGGCAGTCATTGACTTAACGTAGTATAAATACAAAAGCACGAGTACAGCTCCGTCAATCGACGGCGTGGGCGGCGGTTGATAAATGCTTGGTCTCTATTGAGAAATACGCATATATTGTCGGCGGTAGGGAATCGTGTGAAGTAGTTCTGAACAGTGTTATCAGACAAGTTTCGAATAATTAGTCGCTGCTGAATCGTGGGAGAGAATTTTAGATCTTCTTGCTACAGGTCCGACATTTTATACAAGATCATGAGACAGAAGTGTCGATGATTCTCACTGGAACAAGTTTATAAAGCAAGTTAAGACTACATACATTCGATAGAACTATTAATTACTGACTTTCTGATAAACTGAGAACGTTGTCTAAATCTTACACTAAAGTGATTAAAGCCCAGGCACATACTAAATCATACTATTGATCAATATTCAGTTACATAATACGCCATACACCCACAGTATTCAAAATGTCACACTAGATGCAAAAAGAAGAGGACGCACAAAAAATTTGTGGAACTACACGAAGGGCATCGCGTGAAAATTGAATTTCACTTATAGAAAAATTTCAGAAAATTCTAGAAATTTGAAACGTAAATGAGTCGACACATTCCATTTAGGTGTCAGTTCTAGAAACAAAAGAGAAAACAAATGCAGGTACTAAATATGCATATATAAATTCATTATAGGAACGTGCTAGCGTGTCACTTGGAGATGGACAAAGCAGTCAATTTTACAGAACTGTTCCCTTTGAGACAGTAATCCGTATTGAACTAAATAGTTTAACGAACTACATAGTTCATTTAATGTCAAAGTACCAATAAATGAGCACTTACAAAAATATTAAACATATTAGAAAGCAAAATTTAATACTTTAGTTGCATACAAAAATTGAATGATCTTTAGGACTAAACCAGTGTATATTTCTAAGACTTTTTTATCTTTTGTCAGTGGACCCACGCCTTTACTTGGGAACCTGGAAAGTAGGAAGCACTAAAGATTAAAGTATTCCCATTATCACCAAGCTTCTATTTGCTTCCTCGTTATTTTTCTTGTCCGATGAGGTCTGCAAATAGGAAGAACTCATTCTTATTTAATAGTTCCCAAAAATAAACTCTTAATATGGGAAAAAATACTTAGGTCTTGGGAGTGGAGTTTACTCATTATCAAGGGAAGGAAATTCGCTCACGCGCATTCAGTCTTCCAATAGGTAGGGGAAATGAGTAAAAGAACCACAGTTCACAAAAACGACCGCTCCGAACACTTCCTTTCCCAGAATACATTTGATATAGTTCGTTCATGAACTTCACATTCTTAGTATTACCACTGGGTTGCCGTGACGAAAATGAGATAAGCACACCCGATATTAAAGGCGAAATTACACTCAAAGTGGAAAAGGTAAGCTTTAGATTCGATTGAATACAATGTGGAGTAAGCAGGAGTGCCAGATATTTCCAAAGCAGTCGGGAGGCTTTCGAACATGACACTTTTAGACAATGGCACACGCTTAACTGAAAGGTATACGATACAGTGAACATTCTGGCTAATCATTCCATGATTCGTCATTAAAATTGGTTTTAAATTCCACTTCCCTTTCGGCATTGGTTCGTTATTTGCTTCGCTGCCGAGGAATCCAATTGTAGAAGTGCTTCACCATAAGGAACAATAAACAACGGTTTTGATATTGCTGACTCGCTACGGAGTTGGATGAAAGTTGGCAGACTGCAAACCTTGCTCCCACATTCACCGCCACCGTGTAGAGTGAACAAGAAACAGCTGGTTCTGCAAGCAGAAGTCAGAGGTAAAAAGTAGATTAAAAGATGTTCGCGATCGGAACTGAAATCACATGTAATGGTATTTTAATAAAGATCCTAACTGCAACAACAACATGTACACATCACAAAGAAATCACACTCGAAATAGTGAAGTACAACTCACAGTAACAAAGCAGACAATGGGCACCGCACACAGTCCTGTCAGCTATGAAGTGGCTTCGGTTGCAACCAGAAACAAATGACTGTGGGTCGAAGTCTAAAGACTTTTAACTACTGAGTACTCTTTATCCTAAACTGGCATCGTCATACAGCGATTCAGGATTAGGGAGCCGATCGGCACACTTAGTTGTGTCTCTGAATGGCTGTTGAGTGCAACTCTGACGTCTGAGCTGCAGTTCTAAATTGTTACCTTTACGAGAGTGCATCTCGACGCGTATTGTGTGAAGTATTACCCGTTTCGGTGTAGTCAGGATTTTTATGTATCTCGACAAGATTAAATCGGGAGTTGGGTTTCCAACGGAAAAATTGGGAAGGTTCCGCCCAAATAAGGTACCTGGCAACTCTAGAAATAAGCTTTTCCTAGCTTAAATATTTTTCGCAGCAAGTACAGACCTTAACTGGAAGAGAGTAGTCATTCCTGTATAAGCACAAAAGAATTTATCAGTTTAGCGCCATGTACCGTAGCGGTGCAGTCAGAAGACATTTGGGATCTGGACTGAATGTGAAAAAAGCGTGTCTTCATTTCTGTGGATTTCGTAGCTTTCAAAGAACATCTAGTAATCCAGCAGAGCTTCAATTTTGCAAAGTTGGCACAGGAAGAGAACAGTTAACATGTCAGTTGTGGCAGGTTCTTATGAAAGTAACGTGTATTGAAATATTGATCGGACTCTAACATCAACACTTAGATGAATTTAGTTGGGTGGCCAAACGTATTGCCGCCCTAAAGGCCCAGTGGTGTCTCCCCTCCCCACGTACCATTAACCTTCATTAGCAAGCTGGTAGTTACTTTCACACATTGCACGTCTTTACTAACTCGTAAAGACACTAGCAAACACCGTGAACACGTAACGCCTTAGCCTTCTCTCTGTTGAGTAACAATTACGGTCTGAAGTGTTTTGAAATTGAGCCGTAATGTATATCTAACACACAATCTGTCGCGATCACTTCAGTACAAGGTTATAGTGTGTGTGTGTGTGTGTGTGTGTGTGTGTGTGTGTGTGTGTGTGTGTGTGTGTGTGTGTGCTCGTCTGCGGCACATTTCGCTGCTAGAACTGTCTCCGCTACACTTAAACAGGGTGTTACAAAAAGGTACGGCCAAACTTTCAGGAAACATTCCTCACACACAAAGAGAATGTTTTGTGGACATGCGTCCGGAAACGCTTACTTTTCATGTTAGAGCTCATTTATTATTTCTCTTCAAATCACATTAATCATGGAATGGAAAAACACAGCAACAGAAGGTACCAGCGTGACTTCAGTTTCTTACAGGAAATGTTCAAAATGTCCTCCGTTAGCGAGGATACATGCATCCACCCTCCGTCGCATGGAATCCCTGATGCGCTGATGCAGCCCTGGAGAATGGCGTATTGTATCACAGCCGTCCACAATACGAGCACGAAGAGTCTCTACATTTGGTACCGGGGTTGCGTAGACAAGAGCTTTCAAATGCCCCCATAAATGAAAGTCAAGAGGGATGAGGTCAGGAGAGCGTGGAGGCCATGGAATTGGTCCGCCTCTATCAATCCATCGGTCACCGAATCTGTTGAGAAGCGTACGAACACTCCGACTGAAATGTGCAGGAGCTCCATCGTGCATGAACCACATGTTGTCGTACTTGTAAAGGCACATGTTGTAGCAGCACAGGTAGAGTATCCCGTATGAAGTCATAACGTGCTCCATTGAGCGTAGGTGGAAGAACATGGGGCCCAATCAAGACATCACCAACAATGCCTGCCCAAACGTTCACAGAAAATGTGTTGATGTCGTGATTGCACAATTGCGTGCGGATTCTCGTCCGCCCACACATGTTGATTGTGAAAATTTACAACTTAATCACGTTGGAATGAAGCCTCATCCGTAAAGAGAACATCTGCACTGAAATGAGGATTGACACATTGTCGGATGAACCATTCGCAGAAGTGTACCCGTGGAGGCCAATCAGCTGCTGATAGTGCCTGCACACGCTTTACATTGTACGGAAACAACTGGTTCTCCCGTAGCACTCTCCATACAGTGACGTGGTCAACGTTACCTTGTACAGCAGCAACTTCTGACGCTGACATTAGGATTATCGTCAACTGCACGAAGAATTGCCTCGTCCGTTGCAGGTGTCCTCGTCGTTCTAGGTCTTCCCCAGTCGCGAGTCATAGGCTAGAATGTTCTGTGCTCCCTAAGACGCCGATCAATTGCTTCGAACGTCTTCCTGTCGGGACACCTTCGTTCTGGAAATTTGTCTCGATACAAACGTACCGCGCCACGGCTATTGCCCCGTGCTAATCCATACATCAAATGGGCATCTGCCAACTCCGCATTTGTAAACATTGCACTGACTGCAAAACCACGTTAGTGATGAACACTAACCTGTTGATGCTACGTACTGATGTGCTTGATGCTAGTACTGTAGAGCAATGAGTCGCATGTAAACACAAGCACCGAAGTCAACATTACCTTCCTTCAATTGGGCCAACCGGCGGTGAATCGAGGAAGTACAGTACATACTGACGAAACTAAAATGAGCTCTAACATGAAAATTAAGCGTTTCCGGACACATGTCCACATAACATCTTTTCTTTATTTGTGAGGAATGTTTCCTGAAAGTTTCGCCTTACCTTTTTGTAACAGCCTGTATACAGAGTACTTACAATAAAACTTTCGATACAGGAGCGAGAGTAGAGGGAAAACTATTTACCGTTTGAGTGCCCCAGATTGTAAGGAATGTTGTTGCAGATTGTGCGCTGCAGGATTTGCGTAGTTAGTAGTATTAGTGTAATGACTCATGTCTTGCCGTTAGGCACTGTTACGGCGACTAGGGTTAAACACAGTCTGAACAAAGTGATCAGGGCTGTACATCAAAACAGCAGCAACAATGTTTCTGCTCTTTGCGAGTACCGACGCATTCGAGGAATACGAAGAGGTGCTCTTTTCGCACCTGGGTTGAACATGATTCGGAAGTTCGAATTAAATTGCGATCTGGGAACTACTGCTGGGAGAGGCCGACTGCCAATTGCACCACAAGTTGTTTTTTTGTTGTTGCCATGGCTGAGATTACTGGACGCAGTGTGCGATCTTCAAGTAGTGCACGAGCTGTCTAGACAGATGAACATTACGTGGTCCACCTTTGTTTCGGGCAGCAACAGAGCAGTCTCCTGTGAGTTCCAGGCTGTCGTGGATGCAGATTGACGTCACATTGAGCAAAGTTTGTAACCTGGAACGCAAACTTGGTACGCAGTTAAAGTTGCCTTCTCCTGTGGAGATTGAAATGTTTCTTCCAATGGTTTATTCGTTATTTCTCTTCCGTATATCCTTACAAATGTTTTCAAAGTTTTTGCCCTACGATCACTCTGTTTCCATGAGGGGCCTCTCAAGTAGCGAAAGTTTAGTCTGAACCACCCTGTACTTGCCTTGCCACGAGCCCGCATCCCATCTGGAGAGGGGCAGTGTTGTAATAATAAGGCTCACCAGTGTCCGTTCGCATAGGGAGTGCCCCTTTCTCTCAACATAGCTTTGTCCGAAGGATGGTAGACGTTACCCAGAAATATTTTCCTCAATGGAATTTGTTCTTAAGAACAGTGGACAATGTATAGACGGGCTGAGATATTCTTACAGTTACCATTTTTCATATTGCAGAAGCAGTCGTGCAAATTCGACTTGAGCAGGAAACGACCATTTTGGAAATCTCAAACTACCTTGGTGACAATGAGGTGAAACCACCTTGCACTGAATGAATTTCTTCAAAGCACATGTCTCTTCGCGTAAAATATTACCACGTTCTCAAAAATCTATCTAAAATAACAGAAAACAAGAAGCCTAAACTTGTCCCGCGCGCTAATGTTAGGCAAGCACACATGCCAGTTGACTTTCACATCGCAATTTCATTTCTCAATTCATGTGTAATGAGAACGTTCCAAATTTATTATACGTTCCACACACAGTCTTCCACAATAACTACACTAAACATAGAATGTCTTCAATGGACATGCTTAGCAGCTTTGACAAACTATTGCAATAAATTACCTAACTAACTTTACTTTTAACGATATCATGTCGTATTTGATATGAAGCACATACCTGTACTGACTTGCAGTTCTGAGTAAGTTTAAATCAAACGTTATGAACACACAGGCTTCGGGCACTGTTATAAGATAACATGAATAATTACCAGTGAACTTAATGTCTCGTCAAATGCAGATGGCCTTTTTGTGAGGCGTTATTTCCTCCGCTACTGAGACTAAGAAAATGATACGGAATTCCAGGAAAAATTTTTACTTCAGGAAGGTTGTTTCTGTTGACACTTAGCTACGTGCTAGATGACTTAATACCCTACGCCGAAGACGTGACAGTTACCTGGTGAGTATAGCAGCGGGGCGGCGGCGGCAGTTGGAAGGAGCACCCCATCGGAGACACTGACAACCACTGGGGATTATCTCGCAATGAGCCAGTCACCAACTCAGTCTACGTCTACTAAATGCAAACGGAACGATGCTAAAGATTCCAAGACGCCTCCAGCTGCACCTGGTTTCCTCTTGGTATCATGTACTGAAGGACAGTCCTTTGCTACAGTTAATCCATTTGTTATTCAGGAAAGTGTTGCGGCAATTGCTGGCCCTGTGAAATCCTGCTCTTGTTTACGCAATGGCACTTCGCTTTTGGAGACTAATTGTAATTCTCAGGTACAATAATTGCTTGCGCCTTGTCCATGGCTAACCTGTTTGTCAAGACTCGTCGAACTCTAAATAACACCACGGGAAGAATTCAAACAAGGCTGCTCAATGATCTGACAGGGGAGAAATTCAAACTTACCTCTCCGATCAGGGCGTTACTGCAGTCTATTGGGTAATGGAAAAGGTTCATTCATTCTGCGTGCCTACACGCAATCTTCTCACGTTCGATAGAATTTCCATCAAAGATCAATGCTGGCTGAGAAGTCATCAGTCAGACTGTACATTCTGAACCCGATGTGCTGCTACCAATGCCAACGTTACAACCATACTAGACTGTCCCGTGAAAACCTGGCCAAATGCTTAGTTGCAGTAGGGATGCTCACGAGGGTGACTGCCACCTCCTCCTACCCACTGCATCAATTGCAATGGCGACCACGCAGCCTCATCCCGAGAATGTCCCATTTATCTTGATGAGCTGGCCATACAGGCGATCCGGGTGAAGGAAAAAGTGCCTTACCCTGTCGCTAGGAAGTTGCTGACTGGTCGGAAGCCCTGCATTTTACTATGAGCCCTTACAGTACCGTTCTCGCTACACCTGGCTCCATGAAGCACTCAACCATGCAGAGTTCGGACTTCAAATTCAGCACCGCGGTTGTAAAATCACCCAGTGTTATCATCCTCCTCCTGCAGCTGCGCAACAAGCTAAAAAATTTTCACCTCCGGCGGCGAATTACTTGCTACACAACCGGCAGGCCGGAAAGGACAGAAGGAATACTCCTGTGAAGACTTCTCACGTCCCGCCAGCCAACAAATACCTGGGTCTTCATTTGCCAACCACAAAGGCCCAAAGAAACCAAACAAAGGCAAATAGTCTTCTCCTTCGGCGACTTGGATATTTTCTTCCATGTTGTCACCGCATGATAACCTCACACAGCCGGCCTCCGTTTCGCCGATGCACACTGCCAACTGTTCCTCTGCCTTGGAACCTGCTGGCAAACCCAGTGAGAATGTCAACATCTCTGTAGATATCAAACAGGACCCATCAGCCTCTGCACCTTGTAGCAGTCTTTGAAGGTTGGCAATCAGGAGCCACTGAAGTTACAACCTCATTTTTCCTCCTCACCCCTTTCTGCATCATGACTCTCCTTCAATGGAATGTTCGTGGTGTTAGATCCAACACAGAGGAATTACGGCTACGCTTAGAATTGCAGCCTCCAGGAAACAAAATTGCGTCCTGTCAACTGCTTTGATCTCCATTTCGACCTGAGGGGAAACGGGGCTGCTGACGCTGCTGCCAAGGCTGCAATTCTACAGGGTGGAGCAGAGGAAACGCATGTTTTTTTGAACATCTAGTATGCGGCGATGAGAGGGGGTATTGACCTTGAATGAATGTTAGCAGGTTGCCAATGCAATGTAGTTTGTCGCTATGGAGCGTAGACCATCGTTTGTTCGTTGTCGAGCAGTACTTTAGAAACAATGATTCCGTAGTTACAGTGCAACCTCTTTTCCGTCAAAATTTGACGTCAAGGTGCAGTGCATGATCGAAATGCTGTACTCCGATGGGTTGCAGCGTTTAAGTACTGGATCTGCGATGAAAAAGAAACCACCTGGTCTTCCCTGTTCAGTTCGTAATCCGGAAAATGTAGACAGTGAGAATGGCAGTTCTTGCTAGTCGGAAACGGCTAGACGACAGGCTGTAGCGCTGGGTATGTCACGTCGTTCGCTTCACCGCGTCTTACATGATAATCTTAAGTTACACTCGTACAAGATAATGATCGTCCAGCTGATTAGTGAAGGGGATTTTGTGCAACGCAGAGTTTTGTCGCGTAATGGACGACATTTTTACGGAAGATGCAGATACTAGTCTTCATGAGTGATGAAGCACATTTTCATGTAGACGGTTACGTAAATGTTCAAAATCGTCGTCATTGGGCGCCGGAGAACCCACACGAATTACATCAAAGACCTCTCCACAGTTTAAAAGTGTGGTGCTGTATTTCAAAGATTGGGATTGTTGGACCTTATTTTTTTGAAGAGGAAAGAACTGGTTACTGTGACATCAGCGCACTACATTAAAATGTTAACTTTCTTCGTCCAGAACTTGAAAGGCGTCAAGTGAACATGGGAGGAATACGGTTTCAGCAGGAGGGTGCCACAGCTCACACGGCGAGAGCAACCATGGAAGTGGTTCGACAAATGTTCCCAGGACATATTTAGAGATACGTTTAGCGGCCCCCCTCGCTCACCCGATTTGTCGATATGCGACTAATTTTGTTGGGGATATTTAAAATAAAGTATACATGAACAAGCCTGGTACAATCGACGACCTAATTTCCACTCGTCAGGAAATTGAAGCCGTGCCGAATGAAATGTTGCCGAAAGCCATGCGTAACTTTCGGGAGAGGATCCAAATTTGCATCCAACAGGGAGGACCTCATCTCAGACATTTTTCGAACTTAAAGTACGTATATTTCAAAACTGCATTAAAAATCTAACTGCTTGTTTTTATTATCAAACCGTGTCCCAGTCATCCACTAATGAAAAACGTGCAGTTTCCACTGCTCCACCCTGTACTTCCTCGGCACACTAGCTCTTCCATTCCCTCTAATCATCTTTGTCTGTCAGAAGGTAGTCACTTTGGCATCATCAGTGGTCTTCCCTTCATGGAAACAAGCTCAAAGAATTAAACCTTTCCCAGCTGCTTTGCCGACCTCCTCTCTGTCCTGTCGCCGCGAGATCACTTCAGCTCGGTTGCGTTTTGGGCACTCTCTCTAGCCATCGCGATTTAAGTGGTGATCACCCCACCACTTCGTGCTCATTGTCCTCAGCCTTTGACAGTTCGTCATTTCTGACGGAATGCTCCTCTTTTAACGACTTAACTGAGACGGTAAACATGATCAGAACTTACCGGCCTCATTGCGAAGGAGTTCTGAACCTCCGCTGTCTTCACTGCGTATTTTGTCCACCTACTCTAAGAGGAAGTCCTTGTTTTTAGCTATTTACTTCCGTCTATTGGGCTTAGCGTGTAGTCGCTTTTAACTCCTTTTTTCATCTTAGTGACATGGGCGCATATGACCTTAATTTTAGCGCCCTTAAGTAAATCAGTTCCATTCTGTTGCTGCAGTATACATTCGAACCCCTTTGCGCAACTGACTTCTATTTTACGAAACGCTAAAGGGGTCAAAAGATTGTTGCAAGTCACTAAGTGCTCTCATTATCGAATATTGGGTGAATAAATTTTCGGTAATTTGCGTTCAGAGTGTTACTGCCTCAAGAAGTGTAGATACTTTGTAACTTTGTGTTACACTTTCAGCATAAGAGAATACCACTTAATGAGTAAAACGACAGCATTTTAGATATTTAAATTCAATTACATGAAATACTGAAAATCATATTTTTGTTACTTCTGAAAGCTGGTAGGCTGGTTACAGTATATCTTGTAACACAATTAAATCAAGAACTGTTAGTTGGGAAATTAATAAATTTTTCGTAAACAGTAATGAGAGAGAATATGAAATGCTGGTTTGTGGCGATTTGGCATAGGTAATGTTCACAAAATTCTATTTCAAAATTACGAATGATTTTTATTTTTATGACTTTGTGTTCTCAAGGGGCGTATTTCCTTTAACTATTCACTCACGCATCCATAAGGCTATGTACAAATGATGTGACAAACTGCCGTTTCTGAAGCACTCTAGAACTGCTGTAATACATGGTTTGTCGTAGGCACCAAAAGTTCGTCTTCGTCTTTAGCTCGGGTGGTAGAGAGTTGGACGGTAGTCCTCGTGCCGTGGACGGAAATGCGCAAAGTACTTTGTGTTGGGCTCTGTAACTTGTATTAAAGATGCATTTGCAATGTGTAACGAATTTGTTGAGTACAGTGATTAGTATGAAATCTTTACTCAACAGAAAACTCTAGCGAAGTGCGGAAAAATGATGCATAAAATTCATTATTTTGCCAAGACTTCATGGCAAATAGTGATGAAAATGTAAATAGGTACATTCACTAATGTTCGTGAAATTTGGAACTTTGTCATACCCTGGATTAACAGTAGTCTTGAGCCCCACACACACTCACGAAATGAGTATGAGAACTTTTGCCCATTACATCATCCGACAGAGAACTGTTTAACATTGCTGTTTCTCATACTACCTAGCTAAGTATTCACATAGCTATGTGACTATCTGAAAAAATAGTTATCAGATTTCGTCACAATAACTTTTAAATGGATATAAAATAGCAGTTTTGGACTGTGCGTCCACCAATCTCCCACTAACTTGTATTTCGTGTAGTGATTAAGAGTTAGGCACGTATAGGAGCGCCGACAATTTTCCGGCGCTAAAGATGCGTATGGAACTGGAGAAAGTCTGCAATATTCGGACCGTGTACCCTTCGCAGTGCACAGTCCAATAGCTTGTGAGGCATAAACGTAATGTGGATAAAGTTTTAGGACAAGATGCCAGATCAGAAACTGGCTACAACAATCCTAAGGAAAGGCAATTAATCTAGAAAAGATTTGGTTCACAAAACTACTTTGTCCAATTCTTCAGTACTGCTCGTCAGTCAGACCCTTAACAGTTAGGATTAATAGGGAATATAAGTAGATCGAAAAAGTGGTGCGTTTGGTCCCGGATTCGGTAACCCAAAGCCAGAGCGTCCTATTAACAGTGGCAGAAGTTGCAAGACGCGTTACACATTACGGAGAGGTTTAATATTAAAATACAGAGGGCAGTGTGTTCCCGTAAGTTCGGCAGCTCTCGAAATTACTGGAAAATTGAAGAATTACTGGAAAATTGAAGAATTACTGGAAAATTGAAGAATTACTGGAAAATTGAAGAATTACTGGAAAATTGAAGAATTACTGGAAAATTGAAGAATTACTGGAAAATTGAAGAATTACTGGAAAATTGAAGAATTACTGGAAAATTGAAGAATTACTGGAAAATTGAAGAATTACTGGAAAATTGAAGAATTACTGCCCTTGCAGAAGAGTTTGCAAACTCCCTCCCGCTATATTTTGCCGATCGGTGATCGAACATGAGTAAGGGATGATAGAGAGCAGACTTTGTACGAAACCTGAGGATGCTAAAGCGAAAATGTCTCCATTTTGTTGACGAATATTAAAATTCAGTGCTAAGTGAGAAAGTTTGATTTGAAAGATTCATAACGTTAACTTCGTTTTAGTTCGTGAAGAGACACACATCCAGAAAATTGCTACATCCAACCATGTGGACATTGGCAGCAAATGTACTTCAATTTGACACAAAAGTTTGCCATTGCTGTACTGATTTTCCAAATAAAAATGTCACAATTTAATAGTTCACGGTAGCCTAGGTAAATAATTCAGCAAATAATTCAGCCCGCAAACGGATGCTGCTGACTGGGAATGACTGTACTGATATGTATACTGGTTTCGTGTGTAATTACGCTCATCCTCCATGAATAAACTCACTGTCGCTCTACTACTCGGCGGAAAAATTTCCAAATTCATTTTATCAACACCTGCAATCTGTTCACACAAGTTTGGTGCGACTCTACTACAACCGATCGTTGTACGCGAAACCTGAAGTACTGCCCTCTCCTCGCATAACGGCACTCCTGCATTGTTGAACGAAATACCAGGACAACGCATCCTGGAGCGTTCAGCTGCGAATGTTCCCGAGAACCAGCAACACTCAAGGGGTAAGATTTACGTCATACCACTATCGACAAGGAGTGCTTCCCAAGTCCTCTTCGGAATGGAATAGTAAAGGAGCAAAAGAGTACCGTCCGCAATACATCGCAAGAGTCTTGCGGAGTACAGAGTCAGGCTGGCAGCAGTAACTTCTCTGCTAGTTTTACGAGGGGTAAAAAAGTGTGTAGCGGGAGCATGAGCGTCCCGCGTGACCGGATGGTGGGCGGCAGTCACGCCAAGAGATGGCGCGCCTGCGTATATCGACCTAACACCTGCACGCGGCCGTCTCAACGGGTCACGTTACTCGCTCGTTCTCAGTTGAAAGTAATATTGTAATTAGTCGACTATTTCCTTGATGTTGGTAAGATTTAGGAATATGGTACACTCCTCTGTACTGACGTATTACCTTGGATTTAAAAAAAGTATGCAGGGCTACTGTGGATTCAGGGTTTCATTTCTAGAACTCTGGCGCGTACAAGGCTATGTTAAATCGACGACTGGGTATTTGCAACAAGGTGTAACTCCATTTCAAGAGTCAGAAAAAGATCCTAAGGGAATACCTGGATGTAGTGGGAAAGTACTTGCGCAAATGAATACTCCTAGCAAACACCAGCAAAATGGTTTCCTGTTTCCACCTAAATAATAAACTCGCCTGAAAGTCTCGGCGTACAGTTCGAAAATACTAAAAAACCGCAAAGTATCTTGAGTAAACCTTCATAACTCTTTCAGAAATCAATTAACAGCTTACTTTCAGAAAGAGATTTTCACTCTGCAGCGATTTGTGCGCTGGTATGAGGCTTCCTGGCAGACTAAAACTGTGTGCCGGACCGAGACTCGAACTCGGGACCTTTGCTTGTCGGGGCAAGTGCTCTACCATCTGAGGTCCCGAGTTCGAGTTTCGGTCTGGCACACAGTTTTAATCTGCCATGATATTTAAACAGCTTACTTATCTGTGGAGCGTCGGCACCCGCCCTACTTTCCTGGCCTTTGGTCTTCTCAACAGCCCAATACTGTGTCCAGATTGGCTAACCAGCCGACATGCACAAAAATTACACGTGTAATACGCCATGAGATTGCAGATGTTGCCAAATACAGCTGCGTTGTGGCTACTAGTACTAACCAGGAGAGGTCCCCAGCCGTGGGATCCACTTTTTGACCCCAGGTATCAGCCACTGCAGCCATTAACCCTTGTGGGCCCGGGTCTGCGAGTAATTGACGAAAAAATTGGTAATGTGTGACAATAGCGTTAAAAAAGCTGCATGGTGTAATGGATAGACTAATAGCTTCACATGCGCTAATTGTGGGTTCGAATCTCGTTAGATGTGATCACTTACTTTTACATCTAAAACTTGGTTAAAGTAAATTTTCATTTTCCATGAAGACCTGATTTCACAAAGTTCTCAACGGACGTACGGGCAATGCTTAAAATAAATTAGCTACTGACTTGCTCTAAAAGCTCGAGCCAGGCTGAGTCGGTCTTGCTTGAATGTTGGCTACCACTTAAGGAGAAAGTGTCTAAACTTGAATCCCACTAGGATCTACTTTCTTCGCTAGTGGCGGATCTTCGGTTTCGGAGCTTTCAGTACCGCAAGAATGGTCTGGCGGAGGTATTAGAGAAACTGTTTCATTCAAAGGAACACTACATTCTTCACAAGAGCTCTTGGCCGAACTTAGAGACGGAGATAGGGAAAGAAATAACCTTCAAAAAGGAAAGAGCGAGGCGGTAAGTTTGCAACAGGTACTGACTAATGCTATTAGTTAGGCTGGCTCCAGCTTTTTGTCATGTCTTCTTGTTCGATGCCCACCGCGAATTCCTCTCTCGTGCCAACCTTTCCATCTGTGAGTAGCACTTGCAATGTACGTCCTCCGTTAACTGAATGTATCCCAATCGGTCTTCAGTTTGTATCCTCCACAGCTCCCTCTTGTACCGTGGATGTCTTAGCATATGCTCTATCATCTATACCCTACGTCTTGTTTACCATAAATTCCTCTCCTCGATAATTCTCCAGAGAAAGCCCACACTACTTAGCTTATCAGTCGACCTAATTTTCAACATTCCTCTGTAATAACTAGTCTCAAATGCTTAGATTCTCTTCTGATTGTTTCCCAGCCGATTTTTCCCTGCTATAAAATTTTTTCCGAACGTACCTTCTCAAAATTCATTCCGGACACTAAAACCCAGGTTTGGTGCTAGTAGGCTTCCCTTGGCCAAGAATGACATTTTTGCCAGTGCTAGTCTGCTTTTTATCTCCTTGCTCTCGTCGTCGTGGGTTAGCTACCTCTGCAGTAGAAATACTTAACTTCACCTATCTGTTTCCTGCTGTTCTCATTACTACTACTTCTCATTACATTCGTATTTTTTAAATCTCAAACCATAATATGTACTACTCAGACTGTTCATTGCATTCAGCAGACAATGTAATTCACAACTTTCCGTGGTGATAGGTCACCAGCGAATCTTATCACTGATATCCTCACCATGAATTTTAATCCCACTCTCGAACCTTCATTTGGTTCCCCTCATTGCTCCTTCGATCCCCCCGGGGGTTCACAACTCTTTTGTGGACACGTGCATAGCGAGCACGGGACCCCGAGCTAATGTGGCCCTCCTTCCTTTCCGGGCTGCATACCTTCCCTTCCCTTTCCGCATCCCTCCCCGTCCCCCATCTTCGCCCCCCCCACCTCTGGCTCTTTCCTTCCCTTTCTCCCCCTCTGGGAGTATGGTTTGTGCCTACGTCCGGAGACGGACGCTCGAAACTGTTCCAAATTCCTTGCTTTCTACACTTGCAAGTCTTCGTCCTTCCTCTGTCCTTTTCTTTTCCTTCCCTCTTCTCCTTGCCCTTTTCTCTGCTGCGGCGTTTGAGACCCCCTCTTCTTTCCTTTCCCTTTCTCCTTTTTCCTCCCTGTGCGTGTCTGAAGGCCGACCCACGCACTTCCAAGCGTAGCCGGTGACGGGGTAACGCGTAATTCCCCGCCCCGGGTAGACAGGTAGGACACGTACGTACCCCCTGGTAACGGCCAGGCCCAGGGAGGGGTGATTACCCGAGCTGATACCTTCCGAAAGTGCCGATTGGTCCCTCCGTCCGTTTGTCGGGAGGTGTGACCTGAGGTGTGAACAATCACCTAAGGCGGGTGTGCCCTCGGTGAGGGCCCCCACAAGGGAGGAGCGCGCCATCGGAGACGCCGGTAATCATGGGGGATTCTTCCGCAATGGTTTCCTCACCTTCCACTATGTCTGCTCACAAACGTAAGTTCACTGAGTCTCAGCCACAGACGGTTCTTCCATCGTTGCCACAGTTCCTTGTTGTTTCTCGGTCTGACGAAGGTCACGACTTTTCTACGGTCAACCCTTTCATTATTCAGAAAGGTGTCGACGCAATTGCGGGTCCTGTAAAGTCTTGGTCCAGATTACGGAATGGCACCCTGTTGCTAGAAACACACAGTGCCCTCCAGGCTCAAATTGCTGCGTACTTCTCTGCTCCACACCTTCCCTGTCCGGGTGGAACCGCACCGTACCTTAAATTCCTCGCATGGAGTCGTTTATACACGCTCCCTCGATGGATTGTCTGACGGAGAAATTCAGCACTACCTGTCTGACCAGGGCGTCACGGCTGTTCATCGGGTTATGAAAAGGGTTGACTCGAACATCATTCCAACCCGCACTGTCTTCTTGACATTTGACAAAGTTCAACTCCCATCAAAAATCAAAGCAGGCTATGAGATAATTTCCGTTCGCCCTTATATCCCAAACCCTACGCGTTGCTATCGATGTCAGCGGTTCAATCACACCAGCCAGTCCTATTCCAATCCGGCCAAATGTGATATGTGTGGCAAGGATGCCCATGAGGGTGCTTGTCCACCTCCATCCCCTCGCTGCATCAACTGTATGGGTGACCACGCTGCTTCCTCTCGAGATTGCCCCGTTTTTAAGGACGAAAAGCTCATCCAGGAAATTAGAGTGAAGGAAAAGGTGTCGACCTTTGCTGCTCGAAAGTTACTCGCCAGTCGACAGCCCACCGTGCCTCAGAAAGGAAAATACAGCACTGTCCTTGCTTCTCCTCTGCCAACAAAGGAGGCGGCCACGCAGACTTGCGACCTCACCTTTAGTACACGGTCGTCCGATCGGCCAGCGCAAAGATCGCCCGTTCAACCTCACCACTTTCGCCTGCCCACTCTATGGCTCACCCTTCGTCGGTTCTGCTAAATCTCGGGCCTAAAAGTCCGACGCCAAGTCTTCGAAAAAAGAGCATTCTCGTGAAGAGTTTTTACGTACCGCAACTTCACAACCATCGGTTCCTCCTTCATCTAAAAATCATACTTCCAAGAAGGCTACGAAGAAACCCAGTTCCTCTCCTTCTCCGCCAAGGAGTGTCCCATCTACAGCACCACCTGGCGGAAATCGCCCTCGGCCATCTTCTGTGTAGCCGAGGCGCACTGCTGGTGGCCGGTCAACTGGCCGATCGTTGGTGGCAGGAGCTGCTCCTGACCAACCTATGGATCAGGATCTTCTGCCTTCGACTGAATGCCATTCCATGCTGTCGGTCGCAAGCTCTGAGCAGTCGTTGAGTTGACAGCACCCTTGGTCACATTCCTCCATTTTCTGTTCACCCTATGTCCATTATCCACTGGAATATCCGCGGCATTCGAGCCAATCGGGATGAATTGTCGATCCTCTTACGATCCTACTCGCCGGTCATCTTCTGTCTTCAGGAAACAAAGCTGCATCCCCATGACCGCTTTGTTCTCCCTCATTTTCAGTCCGTCCGATATGACCTCCCCTCTGTTGAAGGCACTCCAGCCCATGGAGGACTCATGATTCTTCTCCATGATACTCTCCATTACCACCCAATCCCCTTAAACAGTTCCTTCCAAGCTGTCGCCGTCCGTCTTTCCCTTTCTGGATACACGTTCTCTCTTTGTACGGTATACATTCCATCGTCCACACCAATGGCACGAGCTGATCTCCTTCATCTTCTTGGTCAGCTTCCACCCCCCTATTTGCTGGTTGGGGACTTCAATGCCCACTACCCGCTTTGGGGATCTCCACATCCTTGTCCACGTGGCTCACTATTGCTAGAAGTCTTCCACCAAGCGGATCTAGTCTGCCTCAACACTGGGGTCCCAACATTTTTGTCTGCCTCCACGACAAATTTATCTCATTTGGACCTTGCGGTCGGTACTGTTCCGCTAGCTCGGCGCTTCGAATGGTTCGCCCTTGATGATACACACTCGAGTGACCACTTTCCATGTGTTCTTAGACTGCAGCCTCAACTGCCATATATGCGCTTGCGACGCTGGAAGTTTGCCCAAGCCGATTGGACACTTTTTTCGTCTCTAGCGACATTCGATGACCGTCGCTTTCCCAGCGTCGACGATGAGGTCACACATGTTACCGACGTTATTCTCACAGCTGCGGAACGTTAAATACCACGCACCTCTGAATTGCCCCGGCGCCCCCCAGTTCCTTGGTGGAACGAGGCATGCCGTGACGCAATACGTGAGCGGCGACGTGCTCTTCGCATTTTCCGTCACCATCCAACTTTGGCAAACTGTATCCAATATAAGCAGCTCCGTGCGCGATGCCGTCGCGTCATCCGCGATAGCAAGAAGGCAAGCTGGAAATTCTTTATTAGCTCTTTTAACACCTTCACTCCCTCCTCGGAAGTTTGGAGTCGGCTTCGACGGTTCTCAGGCGCGCCTAGTTTCTCCCCGGTCTCTGGGCTCACTGTCGCGCATGATACCTTAGTGGACCCCGTCGCAATTTCTAACTCATTGGGTCAGCACTTTGCTGAGATCTCGAGCTCTTCAAATTACCCGCCAGCGTTTCTCCCAAAGAAACGTGCAGCGGAAGTGCGACATCTTGCTTTCTCCTCTCAAAATCGCGAAAGCTACAATACTGTTTTCTCCATGCGGGAACTCCAACATGTCCTCTCTTCTTCTCGCTCCTCCGCCCCAGGACCGGATGGTATCCATGTCCAAATGTTGCTGCATTTATCAACCCATAGCCTGCGTTACCTCCTTCGCCTTTATAATCGAATTTGGACCGACAGTACTTTTCCCAGGCGATGGCGGGAAGCTATTGTCGTTCCCGTTCCGAAACCTGGAAAGGACAAACATCTCCCCTCTAGCTATCGCCCCATTTCTCTCACGAGTAGTGTCTGTAAGGTTTTGGAGCGTATGGTGAATTACCGTTTAGCGTGGTGGCTGGAATCCCGCAGTCTTTTGACACCTGCCCAATGCGGATTCCGAAAGCATCGTTCTGCCGTTGACCATCTTGTTGCTCTCTCCACTTATATCATGAACAATTTTCTCCGGAAACGCCAAACGGTAGCAATATTTTTTGATCTGGAGAGAGCATACGATACCTGTTGGAGGACAGGCATCCTCCGCACACTGTTCTCTTGGGGCTTTCGAGGCCGGCTGCCCCTTTTTCTTCGCGAATTTATGGCAGAGCGCACATTTAGGGTGCGGATGAACACTACTCTATCCCGTACTTTCTCCCAAGAAAACGGGGTACCGCAGGGCTCCGTGCTGAGTGTTGTACTGTTTGCCATCGCCATCAATCCAATTATGGATTGTCTCCTTCCTGATGTCTCGGGCTCCCTCTTTGTGGACGATTTTGCGATCTACTACAGCTCTCAACGGACCAGCCTTCTTGAAAGACGTCTTCAAGGATGTCTCGATCGCCTCCACTCGTGGAGCATCGAAACCGGCTTCCATTTCTCATCCAGTAAGGCCGTTTGTGTTAATTTTTGGCGACGTAAGGAGTTTCTTCCGCCCTCCTTACATCTTGGTCCTGTCAACCTTTCGTTTACAGACGTCGCTAAATTCTTGGGTCTTATGTTTGACAGAAAACTATGCTGGTCCTCCCACATTTCCTATCTTCCGGCTCGCTGTCTGCGTTCCCTTAACACCCTCCGTGTCCTGAATGGTACCTCCTGGGGAGCGGACCGAGTGGTCCTTCTCCGCCTCTATCGCGCCTTAGTGCGCTCGAAATTGGACTGTGGAAGCATAGTCTACTCCTCTGCTCGGCCGTCTATTCTTCGGCGTCTCCACTCTATCCACCACCGTGGATTACGTTTAGTGTCTTGAGCTTTTTACACCAGCCCTGTGGAAAGCCTTTATGCTGAGACTGCTGAACCTCCGCTGTCCAATCGGCGGGCAGTCCTTCTGAGTCGTTATGCTAGCCATCTGTCTTCCATGCCTGCTAATCCAGCCCATGACCTTTTTTTCGACGCCTCCTTTGATGTCGGGTATGCAGGCCGCTCCTCCTCCCTACTACCCCCGGGAGTCCGCTTCCGTCAACTGCTCCATCCTCTCTCCTTCCGCTTTCCTAAAACCTTCTTGACAACTTGGGGTACAGCACCGCCTTGGCTCCGTCCCCGGATCGACTTGCTCAGAGACCTATGTCAATTTCCCAAGGATGGTACCCCTACACTTGTTTACCGTCGGGCATTTGCTGCTCTATGTGCACAAATGACGGAAGCCACATTTATTTACACCGACGGCTCGAAAACATCGTTAGGTGTAGGGAGTGCCTATATTGTTGGCGACACCCGAAATCACTTTCGGCTTCCCGACCAGTGTTCGGTTTATACTGTGGAGCTTTACGCTGTTCTCCAGGCTGTCCACTACATCCGCCGCCATCAGCGGATACAGTACGTAATCTGCTCAGATTCTCTCAGCTCCCTCCTCAGTCTCCAAGCTCTTTACCCTGTGCACCCTCTGGTCCACCGGATTCAGGACTGTCTGCGCTTGCTCTACCTGGGGGGCGTCTCAGTCGCGTTCCTCTGGCTCCCGGGACACGCTGGTATCTGTGGGAATGAGGCGGCCGATATAGCGGCCAAGGCTGCAGTCTCTCTTCCTCGGCCAGCTATTCAGTCTCTTCCGTTTACCGATCTACGGAGCGGTTTATGTCGCCAAGTTGCTCATTTATGGCATGCGCATTGGTCAACACTTCCCCATAATAAATTGCGGGAAGTGAAAGGCCTTCCTTGCGCTTGGACCTCCTCCTCCCGAACGCGTCGTCGGGAGGAGGTAATTTTAGCTAGACTCCGGATGGGGCACTGTCTTTTTAGCCATCGACATCTTTTAAGCGGTGATCCTCCCCCACTCTGTCCTCACTGCTCTCAGCTGTGGACGGTCAGACACCTTTTAATTGAATGCCCCTATTTTAATCCGTTACGCTCCCGTCTACAGCTGTCGCCTGATCTATCGTCGATTTTAGCAAATGACACGCGCTCAGCTGACCGCGTTCTACAGTTTATTAGTGACAGTGAAATGACGTCAGTCATTTGAAGCTTTTTTGCGGACAACCAACCCCTTTCTATAGTGGATTTTTAAGCATTCCTTCTGCCTTTAGTTTCTCACATTTTATGACTTTGTTCCCATTGCTGCTGATTTTAAATTTAGTTTTTTTCCTGTTTCCTACGTCACGGGCTGGGCGCTAATGACCATAGAAGTTTTGCGCCCTAAAACCACAAACAAACAAAAAATTGCTCCTTCGATGTATAAATTCAACAGTAGGGACGAAATATTACATCCATCTCTTAGCCCTTTTTAATCCCTGCACTTCGTTCCTGGTTTTCACTCTGTTCCTTCTTGGCTCTTGTATATGTTGTAAATCACCCGTCTTTCTCTATAGCTTACCCCTGTTTTTATAAGAATTTCGAACATCTTGCACCGTTTGACACCGTCGAAAGCTTTTCCTGCTCGACAAATCCTACGAGTGTCTGGATTTTTTTAGTCCTGCTTCCATTATCAACCGCAACGTCAGAACTGCCTCGCTGGTGCCTTTACCTTTCCCAAAGCCAAACTTATACTTATCAAACACATCCCCAATTTTCTTTTCCAGTCTTCTGTATATTCTTGTCAGCAGCTTGCATGCGTTGGCTGTTAAGCTGATTGTGAAATAATTCTCGCATTTATCAGTTCTTGCAATCTTCGGAGTTGTACAAATGACGTTTTTCCGAAAGTCTGATGCTCTGTCGCCGAACTCATACTCTATAAACATGAAGAATAGTCTTCTTGTCACTTCCTCCAATGATTCCAAAAACTCCGATCGAATGTTATCCATCGCTTCTGCCTTATTTGATCTCAAGTCTCCCAAAGCTCTTTAAAATTCTGATTTTAATACTGGATGCTCTACCTCTTCCCTGCCAACTCGTTTTTTTTCCTACCACGTCATCAGACGAGTCTTACCGATCATAGAGGCCTTCATTGTGCTTTCTCCACATATCTGCTCTCCCCTCTGCGTTTAACAGCGGAATTCCTATTGCACTCTGTTACCACCTTTGCTTTTAATTTCAGCGAAGGCTGTTCTGACTTTGCTGTACGGTGAGTCAGTCCTTTATTTCTTTTCAGATTTCTCCCTATTTTTCAAGTAGTCTTTTCGCCTTAGCTTCCTGGGCTTCCTATTCATTTCATTCCTAAGTGACATGTTTTTTTGTCTTCCTAAATTTCCCAGAATATTTTTGTACGTTCTTCTTTCGTCAGTCAGCTGAAATATTTTATGTTACCCGTGGTTTCTTTGCAATTGCTTTCCATGTATCTAAGATTTTCTTTCCAACTTCTGTGATTACCCTTTCTAGAAATGTGACAGTTTCGATCCTATACTTCCACGTACTGTTTGTATTGACAGACAGACTGTGGTATCAAGATGTTTTAGGAAACCTTTCATTTCCAGTGTTTTCCACAAAATGGTCTTTTTATCTTATCAAAGGTTTCCTCAAAATCTGTTAAAACGCATTTCCAAACAAAATTCCCAACGGTTTTCAATAATTTCTTATTAAAAATTCAAGCACCCTTTAATACCTTGTCTTTATGAATGCCTTTTTTAAATATACAAGTAAGTTTTGATGTGTCCCATTCAAGCACATATAAAAAAAATGGAGAAAGAAAAATTCTGATATTGCTCTACCATACTTTACTTTGCATTAATGTTATCTAGCCAGTAGACTTCCTCTTTTGTGTTACATTTAAGGCGGCTTTTAATTCTTCTATGCCTATTTGAGCTGCAGTTTTACCAATTTTTACAGGATAATATTCTTCACTATCATCACACCATAAATTTCTGTGATGGTGTATCCATTGTTTTTCCGTTATTACATTGTTTACAGCATTCTGCTGAGTTTATTAATAAGCTTCACAAGTTAAAACGTTGTATTGTCTTCCGCCAATGTCATGTTAAACATTAGCGATGAATCTTTCCCAGTATTCACCACAATACCTTCTTATTAAATTCTTTATTCCTTTCCTGTCTATACAGGGTGTTACAAAAAGGTACGGCCAAACTTTCAGGAAACATTCCTCACACACAAAGAAAGAAAATGTTATGTGGACATGTGTCCGGAAACGCTTACTTTCAATGTTAGAGCTCATTTTATTACTTCTCTTCAAATCACATTAATCATGGAATGAAAACACACAACAACAGAACGTACCAGCGTGACTTTAAACGCTTTGTTACAGGAAATGTTCAAAATGTCCTCCGTTAGCGAGGATACAGGCATCCACCCTCCGTCGCATGGAATCCCTGATGCGCTGATGCAGCCCTGCAGAATGGTGTATTGTATCACAGCCGTCAACAATACGAGCACGAAGAGTCTCTACATTTGGTACCGGGGTTGCGTAGACAAGAGCTTTCAAATGCCCCCATAAATGAAAGTCAAGAGGGATGAGGTCAGGAGAGCGTGGAGGCCATGGAATTGGTCCGCCAATCCATCGGTCACCGAATCTGTTGAGAAGCGTACGAACACTCCGACTGAAATGTGCAGGCGCTCCATTGTGCATGAACCACATGTTGTCGTACTTGTAAAGGCACATGTTGTAGCAGCACCGGTAGAGTATCCCGTATGAAATCATAACGTGCTCCATTGAGCGTAGGTGGAAGAAACTAAAATGAGCTCTACAATGGAAATTAAGCGTTTCCGGACACATGTCCACATAACATCTTTCCTTTGTGTGTGAGGAATGTTGCCGGCCAGAGTGGCCGAGCGGTTAAAGGCGCTACAGTCTGGAACCGCACGACCACTGCGGTCGCAGGTTCGAATCCTGCCTCGGGCATGGATGTGTGTGATGTCCTTAGGTTAGTTAGGTTTAAGTAGTTCTAAGTTCTAGGGGACTTATGACCACAGCAGTTGAGTCCCATAGTGCTCAGAGCCATTTTTTTGTGAGGAATGTTTCCTGAAAGTTTGGCCGTACCTTTTTTGTAACACCCTGTATATTGCCGATGCTTCATTTGTTCGTGTTTGTAAATGCGTTGAAAGCATTTTGTTTTTCTTGAATATTGTGAGCTATTTTTGTATTCCATATTTCCGGAATCCTTTCCCGGTTCGATTCTTTGCTTTCCTTAGTACCAGTTTAGCTATTTTTAATATTTCTGTTTTTAATCTTCCCAGTTCTTCAATATTCTCTAGTTTCAACTATATGAAACTGCTTTGTCTTTAAGTTCCTTATGCTTTCTTCCTGCAGAAGTCAAGTTTTGGATTTTGGTTTCTTTACATTCGTTTCCTCCATCTTGCCGATATTTCAACCATCGAAGTAACTACGTAGTGGTTCTCCGACAGAGTATTAACTATTTCCATCTGATATACGTTGCACAACTGTCTCCTCCTCTTTTTCTTACTACCAAGCCCATATTCTCCCTTAACCCTTCCTTCTACTCCTCCCCTGCAATTGGATTCTAACCCTCCCATGACTGTTAAACTCCCTTTACATACTTAATTGCCCATTCAGTATCCTTATACTTCTCATCTTCTGCTTGCGACATCAGCATGTATACCTGAACTACTGTCGGTGCTGGTCTGCTGTGGATCCTGATAAGAACCCTATCACTGAACTGTTAACGGTCTACCATCATATCCCCTTCTCATACTTTTGTTTCCCTACCACTTTCAAACTTCAGACAATCCCCGCCTAGACTCGCAGAACGTTCTTTTCTGTGATTATTCAGTCCTTTTGCTCATGGTCACCTACTCCCTTGGCAGTCATCTTCTAGAGATCCTTAAGGGGGACTAGTCCGGAATCTTTTGCCAATGGAGAGATCATAACACTTTCCAATTACAGGCCACATGTCCTATGGATACACATTGTCTTTAATGCAGTGGTTTCCATTGCGTCCTGCATCCTCGTGCCGTTCATCATTGCTGATTCTTCCGCCTTTGGGGGCAGTTCAGCGCCACAAGGACAAGTGCCCTGACCCTCTGTCCGCTCCTCCGCCCTCTTTGACAAGGCCGTTGACTGAAGGGGAGTGGCTTCTAATGCCGGAAGTTTTCGGCTGCCATTGCTCATGAATTTTATTCCTAATTCAAGCAGTGGCGGGGTTCGAACACGGGACCGAGTAAGTTTTCATTACTAATCAGACGCTCCCCCTTACACCACGTGTAAATTAGGTACTGGGTAGTGCTCAGGGATGACAGTAACATGAAAAATGCGCATTGCATCACATCACATTGCAGACTGATAAAAATGTTAGCGAAAGATGCCGTAGTAAGACCAGAATCAGTTGCGGGTATACATTGATTTTATAATACTAAGACCCTAGTAACATGCAAAACTGGATTGCTGTCACAAGCCGTCTTCAATAGTGCAATGATACGCAATAATTAAAACAAATTATGACAGTAGTAAGAGGTCATAGGAGAACTGATTAGTAAGAGTTGTGCCACTATTAAAAGTAGCAGTCGACATGAAATGCTAAGATTAAAATCAGGATGAATTTAATGGAAATCTTCGTCTGAAGTATACAGATTTAGACATGCACCATTGGCTGACGGAGCAGGTAGTTTGAATTCCGTGTCTTTCCGGAAACAGTCCCATAGGCTGCCGTTAAACCACACAGTTCGTCCAAAAAGTTCAGAGAACTTTATTCCTGACATATTAGCAACGTCATAGCAGAACTGCGTTGGCAGCTTGAACTGTAACCGGACGTGCATTCGACCAGTCAGTGTTACGTGGTGGACGGGTAGCCGTATCCTTATTACAAATCATAATGCAGCAGCGTCCCTAAATCAGTGTTAGACATTTTCCAGTATGAGGACACGTAGAAGGCCTGAAGCAATAATGCAGATCTTTTCTCTTTTTATTAGTCAAATCTCCAGACTACTTGGCCTCAGAATTTCCAAGATAACCTTTCTTCCGTTATGTGACGATCTACACATCAAAAAAGCTTTGTTAGTGTACTTCCTCGATGGACTATTTCCTAATCTGTGCCTATATTTAGCGGTCGCCAAAACGGCAGTCAGATTTAAAGGTTCCACATCAGTTGGTATCTGAAGCCTAATCCTCTCTCTTCAGTACCTCACCTATTTCTTCCCATTCGTTCATTGTCAAACGCTTTCTCAATATCTACAAAAATTGTTAAATGGCTTTCAGTCCATTAATTGCGAATTACAAAACTAATGATCCTTCCGCGAATCTTATGTTTCGTTGATAAATTTCTTATTGCTTCTGTTGAAGAAATTTATTTTCGGTGCACGGACAACTAGGCTGGGAGTTTGGTGATGTTCCACACATCTGCCTCTCTAGTACTGGGAATTTTCCTTAAATATACGTCCGCAGTTCGTAATCATGTTACGGGTAAGACTATATAACGGGTCATTCATTTCCGTTTCTACCGCCTTCCGTAGTCAGGCAGGAAAATTGTGTACTACCAAGGATGATTAAGGTGCTAATAATTGGCAGAAACTGCCTTCAAATTTCGTCCGATCATTCAGATTTGTTTTCGTTTCGTCTCGAAATTGCTAAAGGCAAATAGCCTATTCGATTTTGACGCTGGATACGTTTTTCTCCCCCGTCATCCATCACTTGCGCTCGACAGGACTTGAATAGCTAATCTTGCTCATTAGGCCACGCATTACCAGCTACTTGTGTAGTATTACATATGGGGCGACTAGCTCGATTCTAAGTCCTACTGCTTTCGTCCTGGCAGAGCAGTTCACATTATCTTGGTCTGCTGTAGGATTTCATTTTAGGAATCTTAAGGACGTGCACATGGTTCAAGTATGGGGCATATCATTTAAATGGTACAACTTAACTGCGAGTGTCGTTAGACTTCCGCAGTGGTACTCTGTAGAGTACGTTCCTAGTATAGATCGTAAGAGCTTGGCTTTATAAGATCTCATAAGCAGCGTTACGCGTTACGCGTATTCACGGCACCAAAACGATGTTGTAAGACAGGGCTTAACAACTGGCCGGTTTTGAGCGCGAGTACTCGCGTCTGCTCAGGCACGTGCTCGCGAGCAGGTGCAAGGTCGCGGAGTAGTGAGGGAGGGGAAATGCGCGCGCACGTTTGAATGTGATCTCGCGTTCTAAGCAGATTTAACTAGCCATCTGAATGCTTTGAACATTTTACTACAAGCTAAAGATCTGCTAATTACTCATTTCATAGATCGAATACGAGCTTTTAAAATGAAATTGACACTTTGGGTGAGTCAGGTGGAAACAGGAAACCTAGATCATTTTCCTAAATTATCATCGATGCAAGATGTTCACAAAGACTGTGAACGTTATTAACATAGTTTAGTTGATCAGCGCTTTCAAGATCTGACAGCACTAGACAGCGATTTTGATCTGTTCTCTCCATATTCAGCGAATATTTAAGAGATTCGTCCTCAGCTGCAGCAAGAAATTGACCTGCAGTGTGACAGAATACAGAGACAAATTTCAGAACAAGAAAAACATTTTGGAATTCTACAGACATTTCCCTCAGGATAGATTTCCTCGTTTGCACAAACTGGCGGCTACAATAATATCAATGTTCGGTTCCACGTATGTTTGTGAACAACTGTTCTCTGCAATGAAATGTAACAAGGCGCGCCTGAGAAACGCATTGTCTGATCGAAATTTAAACTGCACGCTGCGCCTAAAATGCACAAGAACAATTACTCCGAACATAGACGCAATTGTAAAGGGTAAAAAGTACAAGATAACCGAGAATCCCACACTTCAGAGACACCTTTTATTGTGTAACAGTTCACAAATTAATGCGAATGTAGAGGCATACACTAAGCTAATAAAATTAAGTGGCATGTGTACATTCTCCTTTGTTTCATTTGTCGCAGTAATAATTCGTGTGATATCCCTACAGGTGGCCGCGGATTTACATTGACTGGCGGCAGCTATTGTGTGCCCCACGTGACTTTCCCCACTCTCCGCTGTGGTCCGGTAGTGGGGGTAGCATGCTCGCGCTGCTCCGTGCTCGCGCCTTGCTGCTCACAGCTTGCTTCGCGAGCACGTATGTTGCGAAGCCCTGTTGTAAGAAGTGGAAAAAACAAATTATGGACCCAGGCGATAGAAATTGTGTGGTGAAAGTTACTTGTACTATCTTTGTAATTTGCTATTATATCTAGCTGTGCACAAGAATCCAATAACATACTCGAAAGTAAAACCCCCTTAAACGTCAAAGATCTGCAGACTGTGGCATTAACCACATAAACCTCCGAATCTCTTTCTTCAGTGCTCAGTGTCGTATTCGATCACATTGTACGAAACACAAATGCATACAAAAGTGGTAATATCTAGTCCTTCTCTTCACTCCATCAGAACGCTATACATTCTGCTTGCTTGCCGTCTTTATGCTGGAAACAATGGTGTCAATGGCACGCTTGCTAAAGTTTTCTTGTCATATTTTGCAAATTCTGTGGTTAAAGTGTCATAAAACACTGGTATAAGCTTTCATTTGTCAGTATTTGACCTAACAATTTCAACTGTCAGACATTTAATGTCCGCTTAAGTAAAACAATGTGTATGAAATGAAATGTGCAGAGAATATTTACAAATTACTTGCCTATGCAATAAGGAAATTAGTTTCTCACATCAAAGAAAAAACTGTCGTATATATTCTCCACTAATTATTTTCTGTGAAGTATTTGTTACAGTAATTTGTGGCGGTCTTATTTCTTTGTTAGTATATTGAACACTGAACGTAATCTTATACTAATCAATAAAATTACTCAAAATTTGTTAGTACTTGTGTTTAGACATAAGGAATCTCTTATTGATACCGGGTTTTGTTACAGGCGAAAATGGGCCGCAGGCGGCTGAAGACTTCTTCAACAAGGTAAGCGTTCAAAATCATTTGCAGCATAATGAAATCATGTGACAATATGTAATCAGTGTTACCTGTGGTTTGAAGCAAATGGGAAATTAGAACTATCGAAGTAAAGAGCTTCAGTGATGAAAATGTTACAAGCGTAAATTATGATTAAACTATTCGAGCAGTTAGTAAAAAGAAGCTAAGTGTAAGGTTAAAATGAAGAGCCCATGTCCTTCACCTCGCCTTGTACGTACTGAGTTGTTTAACTACTGTGATCGTTACGTGGCTGGAATAGACCTCAGTTTAGTCCGTGGACGTGGCTTCTCCACGTCTACAATTTGGAAACCTGTTATGAATTCGTTGTATATTGTCAAGGTATATTGGTGGTCCGAAAGAGAAACGGATAGCGATTATTTCCTGGGTGCAAATGTCGGCTGTGGGTAGAAAATAGGAAAGACCTTGCTTTGTCCGTTCAGCGTGATAACACTCATACCTAACGTTATGGTAGAAACTGGCTAAACAGCTTGTCACGCAAAACAATTTTAAGATATTACATAATCATTACAAATTACGACTAAATGCTCTTCAGAGGAAGGCGACAGTTCGTGAGTGCTGGGTAGGACTCAGTCCAAGGAGCGATACGCTTTGAAAATTATAGTATAGAAAGTCTTCAAAGAAGTGAGAAGTCTTCAAAGAAGTGAGAAATCTTCGTGCACTTCCACTATGGAAAGTGTCTAGCTCGCGCTTGATATTTCCAAATCAGCTGTGAATTACGCGCTTCGGCAGACTGTCATCAAATTGAAAAACAAAGAATACAGAACTCTTTGGTACATTCCATGTTGATGAATTTTTGAATCTGTCTGTCGAAACAAGTAATTAAATGTCACGAAGAACAGTGCAATTGAGTACTTCCATCACTGTATGATTTTCAGTAGTTGGGTTGTATGTTCCCGAAACTCCATACAGCCAATTTGTGGCTGGTAATTTCTGTGTCTCTTTTCATTAATAAAAACCCTACCTTTCCGCTGGATTTCTAGAGTTTCTCCTTTCTATCGTCCTCGGTTTCGATCTTCATAGCGTTGCACCTGAGTTTGAAGTACTCTAATAAATTTCTGTATGTCCTCATATGTGGGGGGACCTGCAGAAGCTTTAGAATTGGACACCTATTTAGCGTGAAGTGGCAAAGAAGGGTAGTTAAAGAACACTAAAATGTAGATTCGGCTCACGTTCCTTAGAAAAAAGGTTCAATGACAGTGGATCTCTGGAGTTTTTGTGTTCATCACATCAGGATTCTCTCCCACAAATTACGTTTCTTCACTTTTACTGTATCAAAAAGACAAGAGTATTAAGGCACCCGAACGGAATCTCACTGCAATCGCCCCGAACAACTGGAGTTGGGTCAGCTCTAACCCTGTTTATCGGCATATAACATTCCAGACTACATGAAATCGATACTGTAGTACTCGCACCAGGAGATAGTCTTATCGTCTGCATATTGTCGGATAACTAAAGCGGCCTCAGAACTAAGGCGCGCCAAAAAAGTGATAAGCTTATCAGGTTGATTTATTCAGGAGAGGTGTCAAGTCATCCGAAAAAGATGGTTTTAACGTTCGGTCGACGTAAATAGATCACAAGCTAGGATTGTTAAAGGTGTATGGTTGGAAATTGTCCTATTGAAAGGGATCGTGTAATTTTGGAACGCAGTACTAGTAGAGTGCCGTTTGTCAAGTCTGTAAAATAACTAAGAGTAACGTTACAAACTAGCATGAAATGGAACTCTCAAACAGTCAGTTGCCGGGAAGGCGAATAGTGGACTTCAGTTTATTGGGAGAACTGTCGAAAAATGTAGCTCACCTACAAAGGTGACTGCATACAGAGTTCTTCTAACCACTCTTTGGTACTGTTAGTGTGTTACTAAAACTGTTACCAGTAGGTTAGATAAACAGGCGATTATTAAGGCAATGTTCTGCCACTTCACTATCCCTTGATAGAAGACGTTATTTTCGCGAAGCACTATTGAGAAAGTTTAGAGAACCAATATTAGTGAAAGACTGCAGAACGATTCTACTGTCGCAAACACGTATCACACATGTGAACTGCAAAGAAAAATCAGGTCCTGTACAGAAGCACATAGACACTAGTTCCTTCCCGTCGCTTCATTTCAGGGTGCAAGACTAGCTGTGGTACATGTTATGCCCCATGCACCGTGTGGCAGCTTGCGGGGTACGTATTCAGATGTAGATATAGATAACGCCGTAAGCTGTTTGGAACCATGTAGAACATTAATTGGAATAAAAAGACAGAGCTGAAAGTCTTCGCGTGAGTCAAGAGTCTTTACCCCTCAGCCACCTTGCTCGACAAAGTCAGTTGCAAAGCTTCATTTTCTGGTTCTACTGAGGTGAAGATGAGGTATCATATTCGCCGAGCTTGACGCCTCGGTAAACGACACAATATTTCTAAACTAATTTCGCCTATGTTGTGTATTGCTGGGCGGGCCGACTGAGTTATACAAGGAAACGTAGTTTTCTTCGTTCAGGTTTTGTTTTCCCAGCAGCTTTAGTTTGCTGCCAGAAGCTTTTGTACATCACTCAAAAACGTTTCCTAGCTCCAGACGTCGTCTGGGATCACGTTTCAATTTGAAAATTTTGACGCTTTCCTGCCAACTATGTCAGCAGTCACCAAAAATAATCGTGAGCGCTTTCTAGAATTTTTGAAACTATTCCGCTTGTGTTAGTTTCTCAATAATGAAATATCAAATTATTAGTTGGCGGGACATCACCCATGTTCTTTGAGCAAAGCCTCAGTGTAATAATTCTTCCTCAGATCTTGTGAATGTGTGTCCAGCAACCTATATTTTTGTAGTTACAAGCTTTCAATAGTTCAATCATTTGTAAATCTCACTTCACGTCTGCCCTTTAAGCGTTGACTTTTGGATATTCAGTGGTATTTCCTCTCAAAAAAAAGTTCTTGCTACTCTACCCAATTAGAAAGTTCCCTGGTCATTAGCATCAGTCAAAACATTGTTCATTCTCTAGTACATACTACAGTCTCTCCATTTCTTGCTTTATTTAACCGCCCGAACATCCCAGCACGCCATGTCAAACTTTCAATTTTCTCTTTATTACGTACCTATCCAGCTGCATTCAATCTTTGTGGATACACAGCGGCTGTAAATTTCTTGAAGGAAGTCATTTTACTACGAAGGGTCATTAATTTCGGTAAATATTTAAAGGTAAAATAAGCCTCCGCGCGAAAATGACTTCTTCAAAGAAATTTTTGGTCTTCAATTCGTGTACAGTTGTTCAGACTTAACTATTTTATAATAGAACTTTCTCAAACGGTTCAAATGGCTCTGAGCACTATGGGACTTAACATCTAGGGTCATCAGTCCCCTAGAACTTAGAACTACTTAAACCTAACTAACCTAAGGACATCACACAACACCCAGTCATCACGAGGCAGAGAAAATCCCTGACCCCGCCGGGAATCGAACCCGGGCGCGGGAAGCGAGAACGCTACCGCACGACCACGAGCTGCGGGCAATAGAACTTTCTGAATTACCGTGTAATTTGGGATATTCGGCATCATTCAATAAAAGCATTTCTTACTGGTTTCGTCTGTTGTGAAACACGGTCTGAGAATAGTACTTCTGATTTTAGTTGCCGTAATCGGCACCCATGTTGTAAATTTCAGAACTCGTTCTTTCCTGATGGGAAAGCACCAGTGATAAATTCTTCCAATGTTCCGTGCTAAAGCGATATGCAGTGTTAGTTGGCAGCCATGTGATGAGCATACAGAGTCTGAGTATATGGAATGGTTTCGTGCTGTTAATCGTTATGATCAGACAACTGAGTAAATCAAAACCAAATTGGAATACATTGATACGGACTCTATGCATTTGTCTGAAAGCAGCAGTTACTTTCTTAAGAAATTTAAGTCGTAGTGTTAGAGGTCAGCGTAGAAGACATCAGACCGGAAGCAAAGAGAAAGTTACTGATGTGCAAGTTCATTACAAAACAAAGGTGCGTGAAATGCATCTAACACGATGCAAAAGTCGTCACGAACTTGGTGGTGATAAGTCCTATGTGCGCGAGTTACTGAAAATTTTCACCAAAAAGATAAAAAGGAAATGTCAATGCAGAATATAGCTACCAGTAACTGAGTGTAGACACGTATGTGCTGGATGCAGACTGAATCCATCATTGCACCCAGAACCATGCATGAAGTTCGCGAAAGTTCACAAACGAAGAGGCAACTACAGTTCTGCTGACTAGGAAAGTGTAGACCAGAGATTATTTTCCAAGATTTAAATCTCATGTTAGTCAGATAAAAGCTGCACTGTAACACCCTATATTTTGTTTAAATACTTAGGAAACAATCCACGCACTAACATAGCAGCAGTCTCCTCAACAATCATTAGCAGTCACAAAAGCGAAAACTGATCAGTTAGGACCCAAACTGCGTTCAGTTTTATTCCCCTAATTCAGTATACCGACATCAAAACTACGGTGTTTAGGTAAGAAATTCTTATCGAAGTTCTAAATGATAGGATAAAAATATCGGGAACTCGCTGGGTTAAGCGCATCTCCCTTTAGCAAACAGTTAAGAATGTGTAACCTTTTAAATAGTTCAGATTTGATATGCGGAACGTGCAGTCTCAACAGCAGGCAGATCAGCAGACGAGGCGGTTGCTCAGTTGCGTCCGGAATGTCACGTCAGGAAACAAAACTTTCACTAGCGCGTTGGCTGCTTACTGATATGAATACTTCGCCAGGCCTGCGGTACGCCTGGAAAACCCTAACCGTTAGCAGGCTGAGAATACACACATCACTTTCATCCTAACGTTCTGCTTCGAGCTATCGGTACCAACACCTTTCACTGCTACGTTCGAGGGCAAAGTGATTCAAAGGGATGAGGAACAGGTTTTCACAGCTACTGGATTCAGTGTTTTGCGTGGATTTTAAAATAGCCTCTCTAAGTTTGCATTTCAAACTCTCTCTCTCTCTCTCTCTCTCTCTCTCTCTCTCTCTCTCTCTCTCTCTCTCCCCCCCCCCCCCCCCCCTCTCTCCCAGAAATTGCGATCCTGATGAGAAAACAGCCCTGACTAGCCATCTTGATGTGATGTACAGAACCAAAAATTATCAAGGCTTCACATACTGTCAAGGGGAGAAACTTAAGAAAACTGACTTGCTAAAACACCTTCAGTCTCATGTCATACACTATGTACATTGTAACTAGTTTCATTGAGGTACTGGACATCTACAGATTGTAGTTCGGAGCAGTCATTTGCAGGTTCTGTGTAAAGCATTCGTCATTAAGGTAAGCAATAAAAATGTTAGCACGGCACCGTTGCATTCCCGAAACGGGCTAAACATCATGGGTCCCGATGATGGATCTTCCCTTTTATCGGCGCTGCTGGAATACACGTGCTTTCACAGCTTCCTTTGCTTAGTCTCGCGATCATACTGATACACGTAGAACCCGTCCATGGCAGTTACGCAGCAAAAGCAACCTTCTAGATTGGCCTCTCACAGCTGCAACATTTTCCGCTGTTGTCTAGGTTAGGCGGTCTTTCCGATTGGCTGTGTTCAGTCGCGTAATCCAGTCAGTGGCGAAAGTTGCTTAAAAATTTTGTGAAAGACGCTAAAAACTGTTTCGCAAGTGATTTTTCACTTATTCCACTGTCACTTCGATTGTGATAAGCCGGACTCCTGCGGTTCTTGGTTCGTTAGAGAGATTGAACGCCACTTCGTCATTAATAAGACTTCTAGACTTGTTTGGCCACACTCGAAGATTCTGCGCCACCTAATACGTGTCACATGATAGTGCATTGTACACTTGGACCAACTCAGCATGGATTATTACCGAGCGAGGTGGCGCATTGGTTAGCACAAAGGACTCGCATTCGGGAGGACGACAGTTCAAATCCGCGTCCTTCCATCCTGATTTAAGTCTTCCGTGATTTCTCTAAATCGCTTCAGTCAAATTCTGGGATGGTTCCTATGGAAGGGTACGGCCGACTTCCTTCCCCATCATTCCCTAATTCGATGGGACTGATGACGTTGCTGTTTGGTGCGTCCCTCAAATCAACTAACCAACCATGGATTATTGCAGCCTTGGTCCTTTCAAATGAAAAAAAATGAATTACAGCGCCGTACTTCATTTAATCAATGAGCTGTGCTATTTATTATTAGCTCCCTCAGCGGTGTGCCACGCTACCGAGCCGAGGTTATTCCAATGTGCACCACTACCGCAGGCAGGTACCTGCAAACAAAATTACATAAAATTTTGGAAGTAATAATTGAAACTTTATACCTCGATGTGCTGACTGACTTGTTTCCTTAAATTGAAAGCGAAAACAAAAAAATTGCGTTTGATTCCTAACAATTAAGACGCACGCACGAGCGCTCGCTTAAAGGGGCAATCAGTTTACGAATGAAAATACGGTGACCAGCTCCAACAGCTGAAAACAACCAAGAAGGCAGTGGTATCTTCAGTGAGTACGCTGCCACGCTTTTAAAGTTAATCCGATGATCTGAGAACAGGTCCCGTGATAAGATAGTCCACGCAGCGCCTGCCGATCTCGAGCAGTTAGTTCCCGCGGCTATCTGGAATGAGACAACGCGTCGCCGACAGGTACTACTGATATCTCCAACATTGAAAAGGTCTTGAGATAACGGCAGCTGCTACTACTACAATGCTGTCTGCCAATTGATGCTGCAGTAAACGGTGTTGAGGTTTGTAATTCAGTTCCAACACTTGTAGTTCTTGGGTGAAAATGAAATAGAATCTGTTCCCGAAAAACTCAACGCCTTAGATGTTATAGTCTAAAACCTCAGTGTAGAGATACTGTCAATTTGGCATGGTGGAATTAAGACTACTTTAATATTCTGAGTGTCCATCGTTCCACAGATCGTTGCGCGACCTCGGCCGTTCAACATAAAATGTCGAATCAAAACACCTTCAGCCGTCTAAATGTCCAGTTATTTGAGCACCCATTTTCAACGCCACATGATGCCATCTTCAGACCCCCGACAGACGTGTAAGGAGAATCATACCTCTGATACAGCCAAAATAGGAGCAAGCATTCAGACTGGTATCTGCAGATTTCTTTTTAACGCAGCGATTCCTTCCATCGCTTGCCGACTGTTCCACCTAATGATCGAAGGGATCGCTGTGTTAAAAAAGAAACCTGCAAATACGTCACTGAATGCTGGCCCCTGTTTTGGCTGGACAAGAGGTGATATTCTTTCTACAAGTCAGAGGGGCCTGAAGATCGCGTAATGTAAAACTGAAACTGGTTGCTCAATTAAAATAACTGGAAAATTAGATGGCTGGAGACGTTTTGATTAGACATCTAATACATAAAAATTACTTCTACGCCATAAACCGAAATAGAGCGACGTGAGACTAGCGAATGAATAAATCACTTCTTGCAGCTTTTAAATCGTAATCTAGGAAAAGTACGTAGGTGGAGAGCAAGACGTTGTCTGGGTGGATAAGCAATGAGAGCTGCATTAAGCTATTCTTCGCTGAATAACAAATCTGTAACCATAGCACAATATTGGACTAGTTCTATGTATTCTAATTCCCAAAACTATTCTCTTTACTATATAAATTCCTTTCATGTCGTCACAGTTCATATTTAATACGTGGATCGTTAGTGGAAGTTTCCTTCGGTATTAAGACATTTAATACTATAATCCGTTAATCATAAGAATAAATCTGATGTAAACATTGCATTATGTATTCTTCCGCATTTGTTGGAACCTCTTTGGATTTCCGTTTCACGTGGGACTGCAGCCACGCTGTCTCGAGTACTATCAAGTACGATAATAAGGGTACGTTTTGTCCTGTGCGTTACGCGCTCATCGACTTGGCGACAATACGGGACAACAGCTCTACCGGCGCATTTAACTTGGACAGCACTGGCCGGTCAGCTGGTACAGTAAGTAGCCTGCAGTAACGTGGCCAGCTGCATGCAGTTCGCCTGTAAAGAGACGAGCAGAGGAGCAATACAGCTTCGAATGTCATTTTTTATGCAGAATGAAATAACACTGCAAATCTCCCACAATACTCTAATTAGACGACTAGACGAAAACCGCAACACGTTATCGTTTTTAGCTAACTTACTACTGTAATTAAAACAAGAATAATGAAAATTCCTAAACCACAGGGTAATTTTTCTGCATAATCTGTGTGTAACGTAAGACAGTAGTGAAGGATTTCGCCGTATACTTATAAATTGAAGCCAATGAAGGTATTACTTAGTCACTCGTCAGGTAATCACTTAGCTCCTTCCGTATCTCAATCCGAGAAATACAGGGTGAGCACCAAGTCTTCCCCGATTATAAAAATTTCAAACAGAGTAACCGTTTAACATGTTACATTTGATGCCGTTACATAGGTTAGTGTTACTAGTTTTTTCAAGACCACTTTAGTTAGTAAACCTCAACGTGTGCTCTCTTGGTAGCTCGGAGAATGTCGAGGCGGTATTCCAGTTCCCTCCAGGTCTTTCTTAACATGTATTCTGTCACAGTACCCACAGCAGCTTGTATCGTAGCCTTCAGTTCGTCGACGTCAACTGGTATGCGAAGACTCTTTCCTTGATATAGCCCCTGAAAGAAGCCAAGGGGCGTGGTGGTGGTGGTGGTGGTGGTGGTGGTGGTGGTGGTGGTGGTGGTGGTGGTGATATCGATATCATTGACGGACAGTAAATTTATCTTAGCCTATTGTAACGTAAATTTGAGTTTCTACTACTGCTTTTGGGTTGTTTCCAAATGAAACCATTGGAGCAGAACGCTCTTCTGATAGAAATGTATTAAATTTTAGGTCCAATTTTGCTTCTTATTTAGGTATTATGAATTTATGAAAGTTTTGAGACATAAAATAGCCTCGGAGAAATGCGAAACAGCTTTCAAATACAGCTAATGAAATGATGGGTGATGTAAAACTGTGTCCCACTGGATCCAAAGTGAAACCACACGTTAAAGTAGATTGTTTACTTTTCCCAATTTCTTCTCTTATTTGCTGCTTACTATGATAACGGTCAATTTTCTGAAAAACGTGAAAATTAAATGTATGTTGTTGAGACTCAAAGCGTTAACCGCGAGCAGTGTATTTGTACCTCAGGCTTGGGAATTTCAAAGCTCCCTAAACTTCTGTACATGTATCTGACAGGATAAAAGAGTTACATAACTTTGGAAGCAAATTCGCTGCCAACCAGGTGGATGTTCTTTCTGCAGTCACAATATTCTGCTCCTTAGCCGTCGCCGTGATCAATTGTTACCAATGTTACTGTACCACTGGTGGTAAGACACTGACATCTTGCTACAGGTCCGAGATTTGCTTTCGCATTTACAACACCAGATAAAACACTACATTTAACGAAGTTTTAATTCGTAAAACTGCTTTAATACCACGTAAATAAGATTACTTGCTACTTGAGGTACAATACCTATACCTTCTGACAAGACGTGCTGTTGACCACACTTTTCATGAATTACGAAACGGAATTGCTAGATTTTAAGTTGGCTGGGCACTGACAAGAGTCCATTGCTCAGATTCACTATTTTTGCCGATAGGCCAATGAACTTATTTGATCACTATAAATCTTACGTCATTGCTGTTCCTACGAAAGTAAGTTATTGGACATAACAATCTAGACGCAGTAGTTTTGGTACTCCGAAACCGTTAGTAGCACTAAAGTACGTGCTGCACATACTTTAGGAACATTGCTCTCTCTCATAAGTCTTGCTATTTTAAAAGCGATCCCTATATTCCTGTTTGATTCGTATTTTCGCCATATACCACGGCTTTTGAAGAGCTTGATGACTCGTAGAATTTGGGGAGGAAGTTAAATTTTCTGTCCCAATGCACTCTTATGCAAAGTCCCGCTGAAAATCTGTTACGTAAGGTACGGTACATTCATCAAATGAGCAACTGAAATTAGAGCAGACTTCTACATGACTATACAGGAAGGATATCTCGCCACGCTACTAAACGCAGTTATCTATTAGCGATTTCACAGGTAAAATAGAAATAGGGCGGGCATTGACTGTGGCTGAGAAGGATCACATCATTTAAAAATGAATTCATTGCTAGTGAAATCTTTCACTCTCGCAGCATACATTGTGAATCAAGAAAAACCATGATTTCCTAAGTTGAGTTAGGGGTTACCACTAGCATTAAAAACCATGATTTCCTAAGTTGAGTTAGGGGTTACCACTAGCATTATCTTAAAGATCAGCACATGGACTTCATGGGGACAGGAGGGACTACAGATAGATCAGGAAACAAAATAGATTTGAGACAACACATTAGCATTCGCACGTCAGAAAACTACCAGGGATTTTGTACAATCTATTAATGCAGCATGCACTACAATCACAGATGGCTCCACAGAAAAGAAATCAACCAACTACACTGAATAAGTCAATTTTGATAAATTCCTGTCGGAATATTCGGAGCCATATAGGTATTCGTCATGATCAGCAAACTGGGTGCGATGCAATTAAATCAGTCTACAGTGGGACAATTGTGAGGATAAAGTCGTAAAAATACAACAAAATTTGTGACGCTTGAATATGCATATGGGTATTCAATCTACTCAATGACTTCAGAATTATTCGATTAACACTGAATTCCACTTGAAACTGAGAAACTTCGCAAAATAGAGACTGCATTTCTGGAATGAATCATTTGACTGCTAATATAAGTAAACGCGATAATTGCACACTTTGCAGAACGAAAATTTAGTTCCGACCAAACTGAAACACAGGATGAGAGTGCACAGACGAACACGAGATACTAAAGACATTGTCCTGAGGAAGTGTCTAAAAAAACTGCCGGCCGTTGGTCGCCGGGGTCCGCCCCCCCTTTTTTACGTGCTGGAAGAGTGCTGGACCAATCGAAAAACTAAAAGCCGTTGGGTGCTTGACTCACTGAAATACGCTAAAAGCAGGCAGGATGACTGTTTAACTACTTCACACAAGTTACAAGAAACGTCTGAACAGGAATCGGTGGAAAATTTTCACGACTATACCAGAAAAGAATTTTTACCAGTACATACGTACTCAGTTATCCACACAAGATAGAGCTTATTCATAATGTGAGAGTTCGATGATGGGAAATAAAACTAAAACAAATTGGTCTGTATGCATTCTTTCTTAAAGCACAGGATGGAAATAGGATAAAACATACCAGGAAACTTAAGCTGTTAGGTTGATTCCAAAGTATAATCGTTTATATGGAGGCAGGCTGAAACACACTTCCAATTTTACATGTATCTTCATTATCGGCTCCTCACCTAGAGGGTTTTAAATTTTTTAAACAATTTGTAGTAAACATGTCTCTGCTCTAGTTACTTCTATGAACTAGCTATAAATAAAACGGCTACTAACTTATCCTCAACTACCACCTTCCATCCAGTATTAGGAAACATGTGTACCATATGTACTGCACGTTCCAGCTGGCAATTTGCATGACTTGGGTGTGATCAGTTCCTCAGAACGATATGGCTTTCTAATATAAATCTTGTTCACTTCGTCTCCCATAGTGAACACTAACTTGATATAGTTGTGCCGCACCTAACCCAACAGTAAATCAGGGTATTTTGTATATCAGTTGCAGACGCTCAGAGAACCAACGGATCATTCAGCTTGGATGCTGCACACCACTTTGGAGCTTGATAGCAACATGTTCGACGATGACAATGTATCATTGTTTAAACATTTGCTCAGCTAAACCTATTTCTTATTAATCAGTATTTACAGCATGTGGACAGCGTCACCATGTAATATACACAATCTCCTACGATAGCCAACCGTTATGGAAGATTTAGAGGAAAATACTCTGATCAAAAACTCTTTCCTCCTTTTGGCTGTAAGTTTACATATTTGTGGTGTTGCTCCGGGGAATAGACAATTACTCCCATGTGTGTTCTCACTCCACTCGAACATTGTTAGCCATGAAAGTGGAAAAAGACGTCAGCTTACCATTTTTTGGACATCACGGTTAGAAGGATGAACAGAACGCTACACTAGGACACTGTCTATTGCAAGTCTACTCACAGTTACATTGGCAGGCCTAATAAGAGGAGGCAAAAGAGAATTGGCAGATAGACATCAGGAAGGGGCGAACATGCAGAAAGATGAAGAAAGATGCTCAGAGATCGTGGTGCAGAGCCTCCAGTTGAAACCTGACACCTACTTAAGGAGAGCTGTCATTACCCTGCACAAGCCGGCCGGTGTGGCCGCGCGGTTCTAAGCGCGTCAGTTTGGAACCGCGTGACCGCTACGGTCGCAGGTTCGAATCCTGCCTCGGGCATGGATGTGTGTGATGTCCTTAGGTTAGTTAGGTTTAAGTAGTTCTAAGTTCTAGGGACTGATGACCTCAGTAGTTAAGTCCCATAGTGCCCAGAGCCATTTGAACCATTTTACCCTGCACAATGCCGTATTCTCTTACGCTCCCTGGTACATAGAGCGCATGCGATCTCTGGTATCCGCCAGGTGAGATACAACTTGTAAAAACGACGTTCAAGAGAGCGGTTATTCCGATAAACAGAAACTTGCCGCGCCGCAGTGTGGTCAGTCCATTCTAGGGATGAAAGTGAAAATGCGGAGGCACCTGCTGCAACGATATTCATGGTGAATTTTGGGATATGTAATCAATAATACAAAGATAAAATATATAAAGCGAATCTTTCGTCCACCGATAAAATTGAGGAATTTACATTAAAGACTTCCGTCCTGAGAAAAAGGGGCGTATATCATATTCCGTGCCACTGTGGGAATCCTTAGATTGGACGGATGTGTCGCATCGTGCGAGAACGTGTTGGACACACACACACACACACACACACACACACACACACACACACACACACACACACGTTCTGATATTCACCCTGGAAGACTTAATTAGCCATGCGGCAATAAATCTCAACAGGAATGCGGGATTTCATCAAAGCTTATGAAGTATTGCCTGAAATCCAGCGCTGGTTGCCATTAAGGAAGCGAGAGAGAAACAAGAACCTCCGATTAGATACGGCGCAACTCACGGCAGAAATCCAATTCAGCTTTTAGCCACAGTAACGTCTACTCGCGTAAAAGACCTCTTTTCGGCAACCAAAAAGGGGCAGTATGGGCGGTATTTTCGTTCAACAGTTATCTTTTCCGTGTGTGCTTGATCCCTTTTCGTGTGTCTGATGCATCTGGACACCGAAGCGGAATATCCCCTCCGTCACATCAAGCAGAAAAAGCCATAGCAACCACCTGGTGATCATGGACAATTGCTACCCTGTACTGTAGGGCATAATGTCATACGGCGGCAAATCGTAAAGGCGCATTTGCAATAGACCCGCCGGGAAATCAGGGGTTCAAGGAAAAAATAAACATTAAATGTTATCCCGAGCACATCGAAATGAACGCTACACACACATGCGCCAGAATCACGCTATTGGCTGATGTATTCTATGATATACTGCCCTTCGCTAACCCTTTGCCACTGCAGTTTGCCTCCCTCACTCGCCTTTCTACGCGCACATCACTCTGTTTTAATGGATCTATCAATCACTTCAGACTGAAAGGTCCAAATCCCACACTGCTTTTGACGACAGAATGTCAGCTTCATTGTGGCACGCCTTATATTACTCTTGTTTGTTGTCAAGATAATTTATCATTGTGTGTTCCGAAGCTTCTGATCACTTAGCTAAGAGGCTATTACTTGCGTCTGAAATGTGCTAAAAGAACTGGACCCACTCTCAATGTTTACGTTCGGGAGCTGACGCCTTTCCCTTTGAAACTTAGATTGTAATGAACTGAGAATTTCTAGTGAAAATTTAGATTTTAGTTCACAAAAATAGGCCTCTTACTTCATTGTGAAATAGTTTTCAACACACAGAAATGCTTCAGTTTTGTTGAAAGCGCTTTTCCATTTATTGCCTACGTAATTCACATGAAACACAAATAATAGCTCATCAAAAAAGGGCCAAAACTTTGCTAAAAGATCTAACTTTATGCTAGGTACAGCATCACCCGAAGCTGTTTCCTAAGTAATACAGATATGAAGAAAAGCGAGATACAGGGTCGGGTCGCAAGGGACGTGATATGCTTAGTGTGTCTGTAAATCGAAATTATTTCGACCAAGCGAAACTTTAAGACGAGAAAAGGACAGGGCTTAGGAAGGATTTCTTCAGACGAGTTTTGTTAAACATGTCTGCACATTCAGAACTTAACATAAAATATATATGAAGTAGTATGATGACGGGATGCATTTTAATACCACAACAGCTTTAACACTGAAAGTATTTCTTTGGAGTCATAAATCAAAATTTTGACCATAGTTAAGTTAGCATTACCTAGCCCGACTAAGCGCGGAAAGATGTTAGAACATGTGCAGAATAAATTAGAGTAGTGCAATTATCATTTTTTATTCTTGCTACCACATTCTTGGAAAAGTTGTCAGCAAAAGAGGACGACCAACGTAGTTCCCACTAAAGCACAGAAGTAACTATCACTGCTCCAAATAGCCTAAGGATAAGTCACCCAGTTGCGTGTCCAGTATATTTCGATGCCTTTCCTGAGTAAGACTGCGACAAGAGATAGCATTTAACAGCCGTGAGCTGGTGTTGAAGCACTTGTTGCGTAAGGTGACAACGTTAGATGTTCAGAAACCTGTCTAAATATTCCCTGGCACCGACTGAAAGATACCAGGTTGCTATTAACAGTATCCAGCTATCAAAACTATTTGTAAACACGGTGTGACCAGAATTAGCATCACGATCACATGTACGGCCATGTATGGACAAAAAACACCTGAGCGTTACGTCTGAAGGAGAAACTTCAGTATTTCATAGCAGGACAGGAGCATGTAGAGGAGCTATGGCTCAAGCTTAAAAGGATAATTGGCCATGCACTGGATAGATACGTATCCAGCAGAACAGTCCATAACTGAAGAAACAGCGACTGTGCATATTAGGTGTAAAACAAAGCATATAACTATAGATAGAGATGTTGAATGAAACGCATTTTGCTGTCAAGAGAGCAATGCGTGAATTGTTAATTGTCAAATAATCCTTCACAAAAATCAAAGAAACTCTGGTGATATAAAAGGCTGTTAGTGCCACCAAAGTTAGTCCATCCCGGACCAAATGAGGCAGGAACTGAAACTGAGGGTAGCAAAGCAAAAGCTGACGTACTTAACTCTGGTTTTAAATGTTTCTTTACGAACGAGAACACAGAATTGTCCCAATATAATCATCGTACACTAAAAAGATGAGTGAAGTAAGTATTAGTGTCAGTGGTGTTGAGAAACAATTGAAATCGTAAATGAACAAAGCTCCAGGGTCCGATGGAATCCCTGTCAGATTCTATACTGAATCCGCGGTCGAGTTATCCCCCTTTTACTATACTCTATAGTAAATTCTTGGAACATAAACCTTGCCCCCCCCCCCTTTTACTATACTCTATAGTAAATTCTTGGAACATAAACCTTGCCCAGTAGTAAAAAGAAACCTCAGGTTGCAACCATCTACAAAAAGCTAGTAAAATTATCCACAACACTGCCGCCAGCATCCTTCAGATCGATTTGTTGTAGAATCTTAGAAAATCTTCTGAGCGGACACAGTGTGATACCTTGAACAGAATGACCACCTCCATGCCAACCGGCGTGGATTCCAAAAGAATCGTGTGAAACCTTACTCGCACTTTCATCACACGACCTGCTTAAAGCTTTGGACCAAGGCAGGCAGGTAGATGCAGTATATCTTGATTTGACTAGTTACAACACCTACGCTTATTGTCAAAATTACGATCATAAGGGGTATCAAGTGAAATTTGTGACTAGATTGAGGACTTCTAGGTAGGACGACACAACATGTTACATTGGATGGAGTAACTTCGGGTGTGTTGAGCCCTTGTTGTTAATGTTGCATATTAATGACCTTGCAGACAACGTTAATAGTCAAATCAGGCTTTTGTAGATGGTTATCCATAATGAAGTACTATCTGAAAGAAGCTGCATAAATATTGTCAAATCTCCATAAAATTTCAGCGAGGTGCAAGGATTGCAACTTGCTTTAAATGTTCAGAAATGCAAAATTTTGCACTTCTCAAAATAAAAAATAGTATCCTATGACTATAACATCAATGAGTCACTGTTGGAATCGGCCAACTCCTACTAATACCTGGGTGTAACGCTTAACAGGGATATGAAATCGTAAAGATTCAGTCATGGATAATACAGATGATAGACTTGAGTTTATTAGTAGAATACTGAGGTAACTCAATCGGTCTACAAAGGAGCTTGTTTACAATCACTTGTGTGACCGATTATAGAATACTGCTTAAGCATGTGGAACCCGTCCCAGATACGTCTTAAAGGATATTGAACACGTACAAAGAAGGGCGGCATGAACGATCAGGCTTATTTGATCCGTAAGAGTGGCACAGCGATACTGAAAAATTGTACGAGAAGACTCTTCAAGATAGACTTAAACTATCCCGAGAAAGTCTACTAACAAAGTGTAAAGAAGTAGCTTTAAATGGCTACTCTAGAAATATACTAAAACTCCAAACCTGTCGCTCACCTAAGGATCGTGATGACAAGATTAGAACAATTACAGCACGCACAGAGGCAGTCAGTCATTCTTCCCGCTCTCTATACGTGAATGAAGCGGTAAGAAACTCTAACTTACAATGCGACGTACCCACTGCCATACACTTCATGGTTGTTTGCAAAGTATAGATGCAGATAAACCACTTGCTGTTAGTTGGTGAAACGTACGATCAAAAGAATGTTGGGTATGAGGTGAGCACAAGGGCGAAACGTCAGTGATGCCGTACAAGGAACATAATACCAAAGAGACAGAAGCATGTGCTGTAAAATACGGCGCCAAACCGCAGGTTTAGGGAATTACTGATAAATACACAGGACTAGGAACAGGCGCGCGGAGTATAACAGGAAATTTGCGCTGAAGACCAGACTTAGACTAACTGTACTGAGCCAATGAAAACGGCGAGGACCAAGAGCGCCCTGAGAACGCGTTAGTACCTTCAGGATAAGGAACTAGAAAAGAAACAGCAATGTACACGCAGATCTAGCAGGGACACAAACTTGCTAGATGGGAAAAGGGCATGAACTTCACAAAGAACGACTTGGCCATGCAAAACAAGGAAAAACAAACATTCCCTGTCTGCGATGGAGAGAAACTCGGACAAGCACAAGGTTTACCACGGTCATCGTTCAAACTGAGTGAACGACATGGAATAAGAGTACAGGCACGCATCATTGATTGACTTGTTATCGTCAACGCGAACAGAGGCGAATTAACGATTGAGATAAGTTTCCCGCAGTATTCGTACCGCAGCCGCATCCTTTCTGATAAAAGGAATTACTACTGGAAACCTAGTATGTGGATATGAGGCAATACTGAAACCCGGGAAAGATGCCGGCACAGCTGTTTAGACGGATTACAATGCACGCACCCAAGTTACTGAATCAGCTTGCGGCATCGCAACTGACTTCCTAGGCATCCAATTATCTACGCTCCCTTGGACACAAACACCGTGCAAGAACACGATTTTTCGCCACAGAAATATCTAGACTAAAAATAGTATCCGTACACAGCGATTGTTGCCAGCGAATTTGTGTACTTACACAGATCAAACATCTCAAAGGAATTCTATCGTTGAGCTAGAAAATTTAATCAGTGGCTTCAAATTGACACCTGGTGGTTAAAATACCCAGAGAGCTTTATTTGTACATCACAGATAAAGTTGAGAGGCAGTTAGGCCGCATATAAGTATCAAAACTTGCAAAGAAAATACACCTGGCAGAAATTTGTCCCAAAGCCTTATCTGATCATTTCGCATGTGTCAGTGTTGCTCATGCAAAGCAAAAATCCACTGAGGTAAGAGACATGTGAGAAAAGTAATAAGTCAGATTTATCCACCAAAGTTTTTATTTTTTCAAACAATATTAACTTTCGTCCCGATCCATTCGGCACCTATACACTGGTGCAGTCGTTCCCAGTCTCGGTAGCAGCGGTGAAAGCCTACAGCTAGTAGGCGTTTAACATGTCTGTCAAATTCAACTGAATGTTCTCGAGAATCCCAAAATGACGTCCTCTCATTTTCTTAAAAAGAAAGGACTCAGGTCAGATGAACAGGCAGCTGTGGAACAACACGAATGCCTTTTGAGATCAAAAATTTCTTGATGGAAGTGGCAGTGTGACATGGGGCGTTGTCATGATGCAGCATTCGCTTGCCTGCAATGTAGAATCTCACTCGATTTAAATTTTTCATGTGCTTCTGAAGGACATCTTCAGAAAGCACTTGGTTTACACTTTGTCTTAAAGGAACAAATTCTTCACACACTAGTACTGTCATATAAGCAGATCAGCTTTATGGTCTCAGATTTGCTTATTAAAGATCGTTTTCGGTCGAAGGAGATGTAAAGATGTGCCACTCCTCACTTTGCCGCTGTATCAGGATCGTACCCAAAAATTCAGGATTCATCACGCGACTGAACCATTTGTGGTCATTGGCAATCCTCTAAAAATGATCAATGTACACGTTTCTTCTGTTCCCCTGCTCATATCTGACGTTTTTCGGCACCATTTTGGCACAAACCCTCCGCTTGTGCAAATCATCCATCAGAATCTGATGTACGGTGAAAATATGTATGAAGTCACCCATCTTCCTTATTGCTAAACATCGGTCTGACGTCATAAGAGCACGCTCAAGTTCGGTCTTGATAGTTTCTCTCAGCGAGGTTAATCTTCAACGTGTTCTCGGCCTTCCAAAATTGGTTTGTGCCAGCGGAAAACTTGTGCTCTTGATAACGAATGTTTTCCGTAGGCCCGTTTCAAATTTCCAGGTCACACTCGTAGATTCAGCAAGTTTAACGCAAAACTTGATGGCATAACTTTGATCTATATCCGCTGTTCCATTTTTATAACAGTTTCACTGATCTTGCTCTCAAAAATCGCGTGATGGCTGTATGGAGCTGAAACTCGCACTAAGCGTCTAGAAGAGATGAACTCACCAGTCTACACGAGAATGAGTTGCCAGATCACTCTTTGTTGTCAGTATCATTGTTTATGGCAACTTCATTGGAGCTTACTTCATGATTCTAAAATCAAAGATAAAAATAAGGCAGAACTGGAATATACTGACACTATGTAAAGAGCAGAGCATACCTGTGACCCTGTGGTGGATACCGGAAGGTAAGACAGCATTAATCAACTGTGTGAAAGAAAACGCGAAGAAAAATGTTGCATGGCAAAAACTAAGGCCCGAATATTACCCTACTGCAAGGGTTACACGAGGCAGGTAAGCGGACAAATGACACTGACGCAATAACATACTAAAGCCAAAATTATTAACTTAAAAGAAGCAAACGACAGGTTATCGCATCTCGGCTAGGGACGGAAACGATACGCGGAAACAATGAGAAACAACCCATCAGGCACAAGAACTTAAAAATCTGCGTCACCCAAGTTAGACTATTGCGGCAAAATTTCGCTTCTTCGTGTTCTAAAGAGTGGCACTCGCGCTTAATGAAGACTTGGTAAAGTTCGCAAACCTGCAGTAGGGCGCTGTCTTTTGTGACGCTTCTCAGGCTTCTAAGGAGCGGAAAAGGAATCGACTAACAACAGTTACTAGCGATGAGAATAATGATCCAGTCCGAAAGGCGCCAAGGCACAAATCGCTGGGTACCTAGTGTTGGGTGTTGGAATTCTGTGCCAAATTCTCGCTTGTACTAGCGGTGCTGCGAGGTAGAGCATCATTGGTATAATTAACGGGTACGGTAACATTACTAATCCCAAGGACACTAAAATCACTGCAGCCGACAATATGGGGCAGATTGCTTTCACCAGTCCCGACTACCAAATACTCAAGGGAGGTCATTACGAGTTGACTAAAAGCTGGATTATCTGGAGCCTCTCGACACTCAAATCCATGGCCCCACGATGTAGAATGATGGACGTATTGGCAGTCAAGACACATCGCTCCTCTTTCTTCGGGAGCGCAGCCAACTTGTATACTGCTTTTCTCTACTTCCAGAAAACGGCCATACAATACAGTTCCACCGCATTGCCACGGATAAAATAGGATTTGATAGGAAATTCATAAATTCTCAATGTACGTGTGCGATATGCGTGCACTCGAATGTTCAGTGATCTTTCAGATCAGATACAGCTACAGAGGGCACTGTCATCCAGTCTGCTTCTGTCTCTGCCCTCCCTGCGGGCCTGGGGGTTAGAATAGCACCGAGGTATTCCTGCCTGTCGTAAGGACTCACACCTTTCGGCCTTTGTGATGGTCCCCTGTAGGGTTTCACCTCCGTTTTTCAAAATCTTCCGGCGCCTTACTTGGTGCATCGTGCATTGAGATCTTCAGCCCACTTTCTCGTCGTGGCATTGCAGTTCCACTCGTCTTCAAACTCTTCTGCGAAGACAACTTCCTGGGTGTGTTTTCCTCTACCCACTATGCAGTGTCGTTTTGTGCGCCGACGACCATGAATCCTTTGCACCTCATATCCAGCACGGTAGCCAGTCCGTTGTGATTGGGCCGCCATGTACCCTGTTGTTGTAGCTCCCTGACTACACAGGGATCGCTCTACTGATGCTTGCACTGTTAACTCCGCACGTATGCCAAAGAGTAGATGCCCGTCACCCTAGGGCATCGGGACTCCTAGCAATGGCCATCCTGCCAGGTGGCCGTTGCTGCCGCTGGGTGGGGCCTGTGGGGAAGGCCCCTGGTCAGTGGGTGGCATCAGGGCAGATGACGCGCGATGAAGCGTACCACGTCATCACTTGATCAAACGTCAGCAGTCACTAAGCGTTCAAAGTCTCAGCACAGTGCGGGGAAGTAAGATCCTAAATCGTTCCCCTCCCTGGCCGCTCTATGGGCAGAACGCCAGGCTAAAGCTGGCACTGAACTTTATTCGCCCCAGTACCTCGTGTGTACGAGAGCTGATCAGGATTCCTTTGTCTCGATGAAGCCTCAGTTTTTTGCAGAGCATTTAGAGAACAAGTTTGGGGAAGTGGAGGGCTTGTCCAAAATGCAGCCAGGATCAGTCCTGATAAAAATGGCATCCTCTGGCCAGTCACGAGCATTACTCGCTTGTGACAAGCAGGTGGATGTATCAATCATCATCACGCCTCATAACAGCTTAAATATGATCCAGGTTATTATATTCCACAGGGACCTTCTTTTGCAGTCTGACGACGAGCTGCGCGTCAACTTAGAGCGAGTAGTAGTTCATTTCGTTCAGCGCGTCCATCAGGGTCGGAGGGACAATCAGGTTGCCACCAGTGCCTTCATCTTGGCCTTACAGGGACACACATTAACCGAGGGGGTCAAGTTGATGGTCCACCGATGTGATGTCAAGCTATATATCCCTCCCCCAATAAAGTGCTTTAAGTGCTGGAATTTCGGCCATATGACTTCACACTGTGCTCCCAGCATCACATGTCGAGATTGTGCACACGACCTGGCAACATATCTTTGCCACATTGTATGATTGGGGTCTCCAGGGCCCACTACTGATTTTTATCCAAAACTTCTTGCCACTCTGTACTTTCTGAGTCAACGTTGCTGCCTCCTGTAGCTCCATCCATATCAAGGAGAATGGAGTCCCGCAGGGCTCTGTATTTTCTATTTTTAATGGCCATTAACAGCCTAGCAGCAGCTGTAGGACCGTCGATCTCCCCTTCTCTGTATGTGGATGACTTCTGCATTTCGTATTGCTCCTACAGTACTGGTGTTGATGAGCGGCGCCTCCAGGGAGCCATCCACAAGGCGGCCATGGGCTCTAGCCAATGGTTTAAAGTTTTTAGCGACAAAGTTGAGTGTCATGCACTTCTGTCGGCGTCGTACCATTCATCCGGAACCGGAACTTAACCTTAATGACGATCCACTCACTGTAATGGAGACATATCGATTCTTAGGACTGGTTTTCGGCACCCGATAGACTTAGCTACGTCACCTGCGTCAGCTTAAGCGGAAGTGTTGGCAGCACCTCAGTGCCCTCCGCGGCCTTAGTAACACCAACTGGGGTGCAGATCGCTCTACGCTGCTGCAGCTCTGCAGAGCCCTTGTTCAATCCCGCCTTGACTATGGGAGTTTGGTTTACGGTTCAGCGGCGCACTCAGCATTGCGTTTACTTGATCCAGTGCACCACTGTAGCATTCACCTAGCGACGGGAACTTTTAGAAAAAGTCAGTTCACCAGTGTCCTGGTGGAAGCTAGTCCCTCCACTGCGGATCCGACGTGTGCAACTGCTCGCCACTTAACTTGCACACATTCGTAGTGCTGCTGAGCATCTGAATTACTGTCTCCTTTCCCCACCTGCAGCGGTTCATCTCCCGCATCAGCAGCCCAGGTCACTCCCCCCAGGGGATCCACAACTCTTTTGTGGATACATGTGTAGCAAGCATGGGACCCCGAGCTAATGTGGCCTTCCTTCTTTTCCGGGCTGCATACCCCCCCTTTCCGTATCCTTCCCCATCCCCCATCTTCGCCCCCCCCCCTCACCTCTGGCTCTTTCCTTCCCTTTCTCCCCCTCTGGGAGTATGATTTGTGCCTACGTCCGGAGACGGACGCTTGTAAATGTACCGCACTCTTCGCCTTCCTTGCTTGTATGTCTTCATCTTTCTTCGTCCTTCTCTTTTCCTTACCTCTTCTCTTTACCCTTTTCTCCGCTGCGGCGTTTGAGACCTCTCTTCTTTCCTTTCCCTGTCTCTTTCTTCCTCCCTGTGCGTGTCTGAAGGCCGACCCACACACTTCCATGCGTAGCCGGTGACGGGGTAACGCGTGATTCCCTGCCCCGGGTAGACAGGTAGGACACGTACGTACCCCCTGGTAACGGCCAGGCCCAGGGAGGGGTGATTACCCGAGCTGATACCTTCCGAAAGTGCCGATTGGTCCCTCCGTCAGTTTGTCGGGAGGTGTGACCTGAGGTGTGAACAATCACCTAAGGCGGGAGTGCCCTCAGAGAGGGCCCCCACAAGGGAGGAGCGCGCCATCGAAGACGCCGGTAATCATGGCGGATTCTTCCGTAATGGTTTCCTCACCTTCCACTATGTCTGCTCACAAACGTAAGTTCACTGAGTCTCAGCCACAGACGGTTCTTCCATCGTTGCCACAGTTCCTTGTTGTTTCTCGGTCTGACGAAGGTCAAGACTTCTCCACGGTCAACCCTTTCATTATTCAGAAAGGTGTCGACGCAATTGCAGGTCCTGTAAAGTCTTGTTCCAGATTACGGAATGGCACCCTGTTGTTAGAAACAGTCAGTGCCCTCCAGGCACAGAAATTGCTGCGTACCTCACTACTATGCACCTTCCCTGTCCGGGTGGAACCGCACCGTACTTTAAATTCCTCGCGTGGAGTCGCTTATACACGCTCCCTCGATGGATTGTCTGACGAAGAAATTCAGCACTACCTGTCTGACCAGGGCGTCACAGCTGTTCATCGGGTTATGAAAAGGGTTGACTCGAACATCATTCCAACCCGCACTGTCTTCTTGACATTTGACAAAGTTCAACTCCCATCAAAAATCAAAGCAGGCTATGAGATAATTTCCATTCGCCCTTATGTCCTAAACCCTACGCGTTGCTATCGATGTCAGCGGTTCAATCACACCAGCCAGTCCTGTTCCAACCCGGCCAAATGTGTTACGTGTGGCAAGGATGCCCATGAGGGTGCTTGTCCACCTCCATCCCCTCGCTGCATCAACTGTATGGGTGACCACGCTTCTTCCTCTCGAGATTGCCCCGTTTTTAAGGACGAAAAACTCATCCAGGAAATAAGAGTGAAGTAAAAGGTGTCGACCTTTGCTGCTCGAAAATTATTCGCCAGTCGAAAGCCCACCGTGCCTCAGACAGGAAAATACAGCACTGTCCTTGCTTCTCCTCGGCCAACAAAGGAGGCGGCCACGCAGACTTGCGACCTCACCTTTAGTACCACGGTCGTCAGATCGGCCAGCGCAAAGATCGCCCGTTCAACCTCACCCCTTTCGCCTGCCCACTCAATGGCTCACCCTTCGTCGGGTTCTGCTAAATCTCGAGCCCAAAAGTCAGACGCCAAGTCTTCGAAAAAAGAGCATTCTCGTGAAGAGTTTTTACGTACCGCAACTTCACAACCATCGGTTCTCCCTTCATCTAAACATCATACTTTCAAGAACAGTACAAAGAAACCCAGTTCCTCTCCTTCTCCGCCAAGGCGTGTCCCATCTACAGCACCACCTGGCGGAAATCGCCCTCGGCTGTCTTCTGTGTCGCCGAGGCGCACTGCTGGTGGCCGGTCAACTGGCCGATCGTTGGTGGCTGGAGCTGCTCCTGACCAACCTGTGGATCAGGATCTTCTGCCTTCGACTGAATGCCATTCCATGCTGTCGGTCGCAAGCTCTGAGCAGTCGTTGAGTTGACAGCACCCTTGGTCACGTTCCTCCATTTTCTGTTCACCCTATGTCCATTATCCACTGGAATATCCGCGGTATTCGAGCCAATCGGGATGAATTGTCGATCCTCTTACGATCCTACTCGCCGGTCATCTTCTGTCTTCAGGAAACAAAGCTGCGTCCCCATGACCGCTTTGTTCTCCCTCATTTTCAGTCTGTCCGATATGACCTCCCCTCTGTTGAAGGCACTCCAGTCCATGGAGGACTCATGATTCTGCTCCACGATACTCTGCATTATCACCAAATCCCCTTAAACAGTTCCTTCCAAGCTGTCGCCGTCAGTCTTTCCCTTTCTGGATACACGTTCTCTCTTTGTACGGTATACATTCCATCGTCCACACCAATGGCACGAGCTGATCTCCTTCTTCTTGGTCAGCTTCCACCCCCCCCCCCCCCTATTTGCTGGTTGGGGACTTCAATGCCCACCACCCGCTTTGGGGTTCTCGACATCCTTGTCCACGTGGCTCACTATTGCTAGACGTCTTCCACCAAGCGGATCTAGTCTGCTTCAACACTGGGGTCCCCACATTTTTGTCTGCCTCCACGACAAATTTATCTCATTTGGACCTTGCGGTCGGTACTGTTCCGCTAGCTCGGCGCTTCGAATGGTTCGCCCTTGATGATACACACTCGAGTGACCACTTTCCATGTGTTCTTAGACTGCAGCCTCAACTGCCATATATGCGCTCGCGACGCTGGAAGTTTGCCCAAGACGATTGGACACTTTTTTCGTCTCTAGCGACATTCGATGACCGTCGCTTTCCCAGCGTCGACGATGAGGTCACACATATTACCGACGTTATTCTCACAGCTGCGGAACGTTCAATACCACGCACCTTCGAATTGCCCCGGCGCCCCCCCAGTTCCTTGGTGGAACGAGGCATGCCGTGACGCTATACGTGAGCGGCGACGTGCTCTTCGCATTTTCCGTCACCATCCAACTTTGGCAAACTGTATCCGATATAAGCATCTCCGTGCGCGATGCCGTCGCATCATCCGCGATAGCAAGAAGGCAAGCTGGAAATTCTTTATTAGCTCATTTAACACCTTCACTCCCTCCTCGGAAGTTTGGAGTCGGCTTCGACGGTTCTCAGGCGCGCCTAGTTTCTCCCCGGTCTCTGGGCTCACTGTCGCGCATGATACCTTAGTGGACCCCGTCGCAATTTCTAACTCATTGGGTCAGCACTTTGCTGAGATTTCGAGCTCTTCAAATTACCCGCCAGCGTTTCTCCCGAAGAAACGTGTAGCGGAAGTGCGACATCTTGCTTTCTCCTCTCAAAATCACGAAAGCTACAATACTGTTTTCTCCATGCGGGAACTCCAACATGCCCTCTCTTCTTCTCGCTCCTCCGCCCCAGGACCGGATGGTATCCATGTCCAAATGTTGCTGCATTTATCAACCCATAGCCTGCGTTACCTCCTTCGCCTTTACAATCGAATTTGGACCGACAGTACCTTTCCCAGGCGATGGCGGGAAGCTATTGTCGTTCCCGTTCCGAAACCTGGAAAGGACAAACATCTCCCCTCTAGCTATCGCCCCATTTCTCTCACGAGTAGTGTCTGTAAGGTTTTGGAGCGTATGGTGAATTACCGTTTAGCTTGGTGGCTGGAATCCCGCAGTCTTTTAACACCAGCCCAATGCGGATTCCGAAAGCATCTTTCTGCCGTTGACCATCTTGTTGCTCTCTCCACTTATATCATGAACAATTTTCTCCGGAAACGCCAAACGGTAGCAATATTTTTTGATCTGGAGAGAGCATACGATACCTGTTGGAGGACAGGCATCCTCCGCACACTGTTCTCTTGGGGCTTTCGAGGCCGGCTGCCCCTTTTTCTTCGCGAATTTATGGCAGAGCGCACATTTAGGGTGCGGGTGAACACTATTCTCTCCCGTACTTTCTCCCAAGAAAACGGGGTACCCCAGGGCTCCGTGCTGAGTGTTGTACTGTTCGCCATCGCCGTTAATCCAATTATGGATTGTCTCCTTCCTGATGTCTCGGGCTCCCTCTTTGTGGACGATTTTGCGATCTACTACAGCTCTCAACGGACCAGCCTGCTTGAAAGACGTCTTCAAGGATGTCTCGATCGCCTCCACTCGTGGAGCATCGAAACCGGCTTCCGTTTCTCACCCAGTAAGACCGTTTGTGTTAATTTTTGGCGACTTAAGGAGTTTCTTCCGCCCTCCTTACATCTAGGCCCTGTCAACCTTCCGTTATCCGGCGTCACTAAATTCTTGGGTCTTATGTTTGACAGAAAACTGTGCTGGTCCTCCCACGTTTCCTATCTTTCGGCTCGCTGTCTGCGATCCCTCAACACCCTCCGTGTCCTGAATGGTACCTCCTGGGGAGCGGACCGAGTGGTCCTTCTCCGCCTCTATCGCGCCTTAGTGCGCTCGAAATTGGATTATGGAAGCATAGTCTTCTCCTCTGCTCGGCCGTCTATTCTTCGGCGTCTCGACTCTATCCACCACCGTGGATTACGTTTAGTGTCTGGAGCTTTTTACACCAGCCCTGTGGAAAGCCTTTATGCTGAGACTGCTGAACCTCCGCTGTCCAATCGGCGGGCAGTCCTTCTGAGTCGTTATGCTAGCCATCTGTCTTCCATGCCTGCTAATCCAGCCCATGACCTTTTTTTCGACGCCTCCTTTGATGTCGGGTATGCAGGCCGCTCCTCCTCCCTACTACCCCCGGGAGTCCGCTTCCGTCAACTGCTCCATTCTCTTTCCTTCCACTTTCCTAAAACCTTCTTGACAACTTGGGGTACAGCACCGCCTTGGCTCCGTCCCCGGATCGACTTGCTCAGAGACCTATGTCAATTTCCCAAGGATGGTACCCCTACACTTGTTTACCGTCGGGCATTTGCTGCTCTATGTGCACAAATGACGGAAGCCACATTTATATACACCGACGGCTCGAAAACATCGTTAGGTGTAGGGAGTGCCTACATTGTTGGCGACACCCCAAATCACTTTCGGCTTCCCGACCAGTGTTCGGTTTATACTGCGGAGCTTTACGCTGTTCTCCAGGCTGTCCACTACATCCGCCGCCATCAGCGGATACAGTACGTAATCTGCTCAGATTCTCTCAGCTCCCTCCTCAGTCTCCAAGCTCTTTACCCTGTGCACCCTCTGGTCCACCGGATTCAGGACTGTCTGCGCTTGCTCCACCTGGGGGGCGTCTCAGTGGCGTTCCTCTGGCTCCAGGGACACGCTGGTATCTGTGGGAATGAGGCGGCCGATATAGCGGCCAAGGCTGCAGTCTCTCTTCCTCGGCCAGCTATTCAGTCTCTTCCGTTTACCGATCTACGGAGCGGTTTATGTCGCCAAGTTGCTCATTTATGGAATGCGCATTGGTCAACACTTCCCCATAATAAATTGCGGGAAGTGAAAGCCCTTCCTTGCGCTTGGACCTCTTCCTCCCGAACGCGTCGTCGGGAGGAGGTAATTTTAGCTAGACTTGGGATAGGGCACTGTCTTTTTAGCCATCGACATCTTTTAAGCGGTGATCCTCCCCCACTCTGTCCCCACTGCTCTCAGCTGTGGACGGTCAGACACCTTTTAATTGAATGCCCCTATTTTAATCCGTTACGCTCCCGTCTACAGCTATCGCCTGATCTATCGTTGATTTTTAGCAGATGACACGCGCTCAGCTGACCGCGTTCTACAGTTTATTAGTGACAGTGAAATGACGTCAGTCATTTGAAGCTTTTTTTTGGGGACAACCAACCCCTTTCTATAGTGGATTTTTAAGCATTCCTTCTGCCTTTAGTTTCTCAAATTTTATGACTTTGTTCCCCTTGCTGCTGATTTTAAATTTCGTTTTTTTCCTGTTTCCTACGTCACGGGCTGGGCGCTAATGACCATAGAAGTTTTGCGCCCTAAAACCACAAAAAAAAAAGCCCAGGTCACTTGCATTCTGTCTTACGCCGCAAAGTTATTCGTCTTTGGGAGACGGAGTGGCATAATAGTAAGCACAACAATCTGCGTGTCGTTAAGGAGACTGTGAAGGTGTGGAAGTCTTCCCTGCGGTCGTCTCGCAGGGAATCAGTTGTCCTTTGTCGGTTCTGCATTGGCCATATGTGGCTCACACATGGTTACCTCCTCCGTCGCGAGGACCCACCTCAGTGTCATTATGTGGCTCCCAAATGACAGTCTTAAACTTCTTGCTGCACTGCCCACTTTTAGCCACTCTGCGACGGACTTCTCTCACGGCACTCTACCTTAGGTGTTGGACAACAATGCCTCAACAGCAGCTTTAGTTTCACATTTTATTCGTTAGGGTGGGTTTTATCATATGATCTAAGTTTTAGCGCATGTCCTTTGTCCCTGTCTCCTCCACCATAGTGCTTTTTGGGTGGAGGTTTTAATGTGCTGCAGAGTGACTGGCTTCTAGTTTTTATTCTCATGATCAGCCAGCCATTGTAATCTGTTTCTTAATCTCTTCTCCCTGTTTCTTGCGTCTCTCGGCGGTTTTCTTGTCCTGTTTTGTCCATTGTAGTATTGTCCTTCTGTCGCTCTCCGGGTTCTTACTTCCACCTGTTGTGCCCCACGTCTTCGTTTTCTTCTTCCCCTTGGGTAATTGTTCTACTGGGAACAATGGACCGATGAACTCGCAGTTTGGTCCCTTTCCCTCCCTTTTAAACCAACCAACGAATCTATCTTTGCAATAGCAACGTAACCTCTTTGCCACAAATTGCGGACCACATTGTACGGACGCCGTATCATTGGGTGAATACCACGGCAACCGCTTACGCAGATAATTTTAAATGAGAAGGCAGAATGAACAGAGGGGACATAGCCATGAATAGTAATGATCGAGCGAAGCCAGAAAAATACCGTTTGAGCGTGATCACGATGAATCCCACGCGTATGTTGAACCTTAATCGAGAGAACGTACAATCAAACGAAGAGACATTAAGGAGCCTAAATCTTTGAAGTCTAGACAGTGCAAATGGCTTATTACATGAATGCTGCTTACACAAGGTCAGTCATGTACCAGTAGTCTTGCCTATACACACTTCAGGGCGACGCGGTATGTCTGCAGGTTAAATTTGTTCAAACCGCCTTTTCTCAATACACCCACTCCACGAATCAACGGCGAATTGGTATTGGGAAATCTGTACCAGCATTGCATGACAATATTCCCGAAATACACAAGCAAAAACCTCAGGGAAGACGCTATAAGCATCACACAAAAGCTCTTCCAATGTTTCGACCTTCAGATTTAAGGGTACAGACTTATATAATAGAGAATGCAAAATTTATATGTATGTCGGCATCTTCCACATAAACACACAGATTGAGGTAATCCTCAGCAAGACTCCACCAACAATTAGTCCAACGAGCTCTTAAGCTTTCTATGTCTATAAATTTTCATGCAAATTAGTCAAGTTGGGAGAGATGTCGGCACAGATTTTACCCGCAAGTTTTAGAGATTTGTAGCTAGAAGTCATCACCGCGTCCTACCCTACTCTTGATAAGCAACATAATCAACCTGCCCCCTAATCGTTATGAGCTCTGTCTACTGTTGAACCGACGACACTACTCATTCCTTGCGTAGACATGTGTGTGCCATTTGGAATTGGGTAAGAATTTCTCACAAGAACTACCATAAGTATGATCAATGTCGACAAAGTTTGGCGGCAAGACTGGAAATTCTCCCGTCACAGTGAAGAAAATACCTTTGCCTGGTTTCTTGGAGACTTTAACAACATTCCCTATTTGTCATTGCGACACTAGAGTCAAATCTCATCTGAGAACCAGATGTGGAACAATAGTGCATAATCATTTGTGTATAATCTTTGACTAGTTAGGAACGGAAGAGAACACTGAGTCCGCAGTAAAGTCAGTAACTCCGTTTCTTGATGGAACAATCAAATCAGGACATTTTATTTTATTTTAAGTGTAATAGATAATTTACATTACATGTCTAGATTTTTAATTATATTTTAACCAACAAAAATTTTACACTAATTTCAGCTACAAAAACTGAAACAAATCGTATCTTTAGGATAAATATCACATGTTCACTTTCTTGTAGTACCCGCCAATTATTTTATGACCTTCAATTCTGCAGCTGTTGTTCAAATTGTTAAATCTCTCTCTTTCAGATCTAAAAGCAGTTCAACAATATATTAATATAGCCTAAAGAAAATGATCTGCAACATGTTAATAAACAAAATATTCTGTGGGTATAAAATGTACAATACTGTTATTGTCATCTTAGTGCTTAGTATAATGCCTGTGATAAGTCGGCAATTTGAATCTCGCTAATAGCATTCTTTTTATTCATTTGGGAGCCATATTTAATAAATACAAAAATTAACACATACTGAATTCATTAATAGACATCTTTTTACTGTAACAGTTGGTCATATGAAAATAAACAAATTTGATACATAATTGAAATGCCTTTTTCTTAAATGAAAAATGAGTACATAATACAGTTAAACCTCTAGAAATGAAAGATTTGATTTTTACATGTTTAAAAGTTTTATACCAAATTTTAATATGTTGTAAGTCGAATTTACATACAAATAAGAATTAAGCAGATTTCTATTAATAATTACGATTCCATATTTCTTTTTCTTCATAAACTTTTAATATAGAAATATGCTACTAACGTAGTTACAATCACACGTCAATCTCACAGATAACGCTACATTCTTAGGCACTAGCCAATACGTTAACAAACCGCAAACGTTTTGTACCGAACACCACTCCGAAACCGTAATTTCAAAAGCGATTTTTAGGTTTTGAAAATTACGTCATGTTGCTTCAGGAAATTGGTGTCTGCACACTGATCTGTCCTAAAAATATGAATAAGAGCGCCATTCATGGGTAAGGTCTCCTTGTTAGACCGCCATATCTAAACTTAGTATGCATAGTTGCGTTATACACTGACATTTTGCAAAGTGAATTTTTTTCTGATTGCAGCTACTTTAAAATGTGGTAGTTCACTTGAACCAGCTGAGTTTTCTATCCAAAAATTCTTCTGTCATATTTTTGCATTTTTGTGAAGACCACGTTGACTGGTATCTCGCGTTTGTGAATACCCACTTCAGTTTAATAAGTGATGACCATAATCCTCATACAATGGTCCACTCGTTACAGAATCCATGTAGTCGATGATGCCTTGTATAGCAGTCAGGACACAGAAATAGTTGTAGCTGACAGTGGGTTATGGGACTGCTTTTGGACTTGTGAACGTCACATGAGCAACTTTTATGTAAAAGATTACTGCTTTTGCAGTGCAATATAGGCCCATTGTTAGAAATAGGTAACGCAACGCGGTACCAACAGTCCTCTCCTCTGGAATAGCTCTAAAGACTTTTACAAACAACGGATCACAGAAATTCGTCGCCAGATCGCAAATGTGACTAAATCGTAGACTGCAGCTATCGATAGATCATCGCTCGTAATTCCTAGGCAATACCATGATTTGCATTAGATGTGTGGCAGTATGGCTGCCTCGTCCTGGCTGTGACCGGGTTATCTAATTAACAACGGTGCTTGTGCACTCGTTTCGTTCCGCAATGCTCACATGGGGTAAGGTGCTGAAGTAAGAATTTATATTCAGGGAAAAGTGAAACTGACACCTGAGTTGCCACTTGCATTAAAAAGGAATACAAATGAAATGACAGATTTTGCAGTATTCAGCATTCTGAAATTTGAGCTGTAGATCTAGAAATTCATTGGAAGTTCATAGTTAGTAAAGATATACTGGGCACCACCTAGCAATTTTGAGTTACCTATGAAACTGCCACACCTACTATTAGTGTTTAACTTCTAAACAGGGTGATGTAGTATTAAATGGAGGTTTCTATTTAAATGTCTAGGAAATACTTCAGTATAGTTGCAGCTGTACTGAAATCTGTCGTTTCGTATAGTCAAAGTCCCTCGAACAATAAATATCAAGAGTTATGGAAATCGGCAGTGCTGCAATCGATAACGTTCCCATACACATATATTGGAAAAACATTGTGTGAATAAACTGAAATGTCTTCACCAAAAGAATAACCATGACGTAAACACTACACGTATTTTTTTCGCGTTTGCTGGGATCTCATTGGATTTCGTTTGACGTGGAGCAGAAGCCAATCCGTCTAGAATACAGGTAAAGTAAGAAAAGTTTCATGCTGTGCATTACGCGCACATAGACTAAGAGGTAATAAGAGATAACAGCCTGTCTGGCACATCTTGGACAGCACTGACCAGCAAGCTGGTACAACGAAACGAACAGAGAAACATCACAGGTTGTAATGTCATTTAATTTTTAAAGAATTTTTAAAGAAAATAACATTCGTCAAACCCCAGGCAGAAAGCATAATATGCTCTCGTTCTTATCTAACACAGTAATGTAATTATAGTAATATAACTGATAAATTCCGAAATCAAACAGGATAATTTTTCTGTGTGAGATACGTGTGATGCAATAGCGTAGTGCAGGGATTTCACCGTATAGTTTATTGAAGCCACTGAAAGTATTACAGTCGGTCGTCTGGTAGTCTCTTAGCTGCTTCCTTATCCGAATCCGAGAAATAAGTTCCAGTGGTGGAACTGTCTGGTGTAGAACTGATGAGTCGATCAACAAGACTCCACTTCTATGATGTGGCATTCCGTAGCCCGCCGACGTAAGTGACGTGTGACAAAGCTTCGTTCATTAGTTCCAGTACGTCTGGCAGCATAAATATCTTATTTCTCGCGACAATTCCATTAACGTGGCTCCAGATCAGTTCAGTTGGGTTGATACTATAGTGTTACGGTGGCAACTGTAAAAATAAGCTTTGTATAGTGTGCTCGATGCTGTGATAATTGTTTTCCATGGCTTCCACGAAGCTTTTCACGCTGGCTCGTGAGAGACCACATCTTTGGCACAAATCAGGGACAGTCCAAATAGAGCATTTTCTCATTTTGGTCCATAAATTTTGATTTATGGTTTCTTAAACAATCTTTATCAATATTTCATAAAACATCGATAATTAAAAATTGATTTGCAATGAAAACTGTAACTTTGCGTGCAATACCTAATTAGGCCTAGAAACTATATGGGCATTTTCATTAAAAGTGAACATTATATATGTTAATTAGCCGAAGTTTGATTAAATTTACATTGGAAAATATGTAGCTATTCCAAATTGAATGAAAAAGACCTTGGGGATATTCGTACCATCGATTCATGGAGTGCACCGTATGATCATTCTACAAAGCCATCGGTTCAGCTATGCAATCAGTTTTCAAAATTTTCTGAACTTCAGTACATACACAAACTCGGAAAACTTAAAAGTTGATTTCATTTCTGTAAAAGTGTGAAAAACCTGTAAAAACCTGTAACAACCTGTTCCTCGTCACTTTTAAGTGTTTCACTACGGTGCAGGAACAAGTGTTAGCGGTTTTCACAGTACATATTAACAGCGTGACAGCAGAATAATAGAGAGATTGCGACTGCACACATTTATTGAAATAAAAAGTATAAAATTTAAGTACGATTAAGAAAAACGTTGATAACTGTTAAGATTAAAACACCTTACTTCAATTTCCCGTAACATAGTAATAGAAAATATGACCTATCTTAAAGACCTTAACTCCATCAGTGTGTGTTACGGCTATTGACCAATCATCGTGTTTGTGTTTGTTCATCATAAGAATAAACCTGATGTAAACAAAGTACAGGTTCGTCGATACGCTGTGTAAAACATCTATTAAAAGGAGAGGCGACAACTTACACAGTAAACCAAAAAAATCTGAGTCTCCTTCCTTCAAGGATGTGCATGAAATCGGCTCGGTTTCTAATTCAAAGATAAAGTAACTCTTAAGATAGTCTCAAAGAAACCTGACAATCACAAAAATTCCTTTAATTCTCTGCAATGTTGCATACATAACATTGAAATATTTCGCTTCGTGTACAAAATATTTAAATTTATTAGTTTCATATTACCGAGATTTTAGCTACGCCTCCTGCCAAAAGTTGTAACTTTAATTCTCTGAAATAGTTTGTAAGAGGGAAGAGTGTCACACATTGTTAACCAGCGATAACACTTCCTTCGCAGTGTATGGTGAAGTAAGTTTGAAAATCCTGTCTCTGATCATTACGCAAAAACATGTCAAGAATTTTCTTGTAAATACATCAATACTGTCTGAACTCTATTCTGTAGTTGCAAAAGAAGCTTCCTCTTTCTATTGTCTGCTAAAAGAGCAATTAATTAAAATATTAACTACTAAAGCATAACACAATAGTTTCATTAAGAAAAACGTAAATTTGCTTCATTCAAATTTACAGAACCGATGAATTTAAGCTTTCAGCCAAATAAACATTTACGCTTGTCTCAGTTAAACTTTGCCTTTAAGTTTTTTAAATTAACTAAATGCAAAAAGCTTCACACTTGAATACTAATCAAAAGTGGAGAAACATAATTAAATGTGTAATCTCGCAACTCCTCTTTCTTCCAGGACAAAGATTACTAAATTAAAACAGACCCTATTTAGCACTGAAAACCACATTCATGCCTCTTTTGTTCGCATATTTACCATATGACTACCCGTGCATAAGCACAGCTATCTAAATGATACGCCTCGCAGTAATACCTGTATCTCAGAGGGCAACTAAAGACACCTCTCGAGCACTCTGTAATTCACCATTACCAACATCAAAGTTCTTCGTGCAAGGCCTTGCGCTTCGTTTAACTGCTGAATGGTCGCTTCAGCCGGCGACCAACAGATGGCTCTGCTATTGCTCAAGGAATTCACACACACACACACACACACACACACACACACACAGTGGCGATAATATGACATTGCTTCACGCCTCACGCAAAAATATACGAATACAAAACTTTAATTTCAAACAGTTCCTATGATTAGGCTGGTATGATTACAACTTACTGATATTCCTCTTATTTTGGAACACGAGGACGGGTAACAATGTGCTTAGATCCTTCAGTGCAGGTTTCAACTGAAGCCACAAGCTGTAGTCCGGAAGGAACTGTAAGACAGCACGTTGTTCTCTTAGCAATTTGGTTTCCGAACAGGTCATGCAAAACGCAACTCCTACTTTTCACAAACCATTTTCTCAGAGCCATGAGTAAACGTAAGTTTATTCGGTATTTCCAGACCGCCAAAAAACGATTTTTAGCACCGAACCTTTGTTCTGTAAAGTAAATACGTTGCGGTGGGCTATATACAGTTCTGCAACTGAATCGAAGTCACTCTAGCAGAGATTCAAGATTCCTGAAATTCTTTTTTGGCCCAGGGAAGTGTAATAGGGCCTTCGCTGATAATCTTATACTCGGACAGTGACTGAAATGATACCTTAAGTTCCAAATAATCAAATTTCGCGTAACTAGTCCACGTGAAAGAACATCGAACCTTCTGAGTACACTCAAACTTACGCTTAGGGTCAAGTTCTTTTCGAAAGAACCATCCCACCTTAGTTTTAAATCTTCTGCAGACAAGCACATACAAAGTCGAGTTATAATTTACAACTGCGTTTACGATAAAATATTTCATTTACCTTTGCCCTCCACTTCTCCGGATAATAGTGGAAATCGTCCCATACCTTTGCGAGCGTGCATGGCATTATTGCATTCATTGCACTTGGTAGGCGACCTTGCATTTCAGCCAGCGTTGTTGTAGAGGAGACGCACATGAACTAAATTTTTTACTTCCTCTGTTGAAACGGAGAAAGCATAACAGCCTCTTGTTGCATTATCGCTGTCGCATGAATCGGTAACTTAAGACTTTCGCCAAAATAGTTGCGGTTTCACTGCGAAATGTAAAATTTATCCGAGCTCTTTATTCTCAACCCCGTAAGAGATCATCTTACGAAGCCAGATGAATCTTTCTGAAAAAGCCTGTATACACTGCATTCTCAGGATTTTCGCAAATAATGTAGTTACCTGAGGATACTGTCCCGGTTACAAGCACTGCGTGATAGAAAAAGTGAAACATCAAGAAGTCATCGTCGGATGCCATTGTAATTTCGTACATGAACGTACCATCGGAGGGTACGCAGTTATCCGTAAGAGGTAGAACAGCGACCAGAATGCGTTAGTGTGAGCATTCAGTGTTATTACCAGGCCTGATGGGAAATATTAGGCGTGAACAGTCAGGTGCGAACTGACCACTGTGGAGGGGACACAGATGCTACGTACACAGGTTAGAAAAAGTTATCAGCACCTGACTGAATTCGAAAGGGGTCTCACTATGCGTCTCGATCTGATCAGCTGTTCAAATCGTGAGATATCCTTATTTATAGGGCAGTTGGTTCCGACAATGTCCCCATGTTGTGCTGTACGGGAAAGTGAGAACGGGCGTACTGGTCGTAAAGGTCAGTCCACCACGTCTGACAAACTCAAGAGGTCGCCGCATTGAGTACCATACAGATCGTAACCCCTACACATCAGCGCCTGCAACGTTGTGAATCATCCCGCACCGCTGGTTGGACAATAGCAGCCGGATTGGAGAATTACTGTTCCGTGTGTAAGCTGCCGTTAACGTCTCAACACAAACGGCTGCGTCCGAAGTGGGGTCGTGAGTGGAAAGCCATGGACTGTTGATGAAAGGCGTCGAATTGTGTTCAGCGATGAAGCTCTGACCTGTATGATAGTCGTCGGAGTACACCAGCGACCTGGGCAGAGGACCAAATCCTCCAATGTTTTGGATACTCCGTGGTGTTTCGCTTGGCGACATGGTGTGGAGAGCAATCAGGTATGACTTCAGGTCACGGCTGGAGGTGACTGAGGGAACTCGGACGGCACGATGGTGTGTCACGAACATCCTGCGCCCTCGTGTGATACCTGTTATGCAACGGTGCCATTTTTCTACAGACAAGGCTCGTCGAAAGATATCTGTATCTACAAACTGTCTGCATCACGATAAGGTATTCCTGTGGCCAGCAAGATCTCAAGATCATGACCCCCAAACAGGACATGGGGGGGGGGGGGGGCGAGAGGGAGGAGACGAGACCAGCTCGGTCATAAACACCGCCCCAGTGACTGTCAGATTACAAGGAGCAATAACGACAGCCGTGGATCAGCATGCTTCCGGAGAGGATACGAGAGCTGTAAGATGACATACCCAACTGAATCAGTGCATGCATTCAGGCCAGAGGGAGTGCAGTGTCGTGCTAATAAATAAGCTTCTTGTGCCAAGTTCTCTGTAAATATGACTAGATTTTGTAATCACTGAAGTATCACACATCGTCTCGACCCGTGAAGTTTTCCACCTCCCTTGCGTGTGTTTTGCCAGTAATGTATTTGCAGAAATAATCAGTTACATCTAGACGCAATATTACGAGGGTAATCCAAAAAGTCTATTTTTATAGGTACATAGACCTGTTTTTCTACAATGGCTTACATCAGTTTACAGCTTGAACGTTTAGCTATTTTTTCGACATAATCACCATTTCTGTCGATGCATTTATGTAGACGCTGTGGCAGTTTTTGTATGCCCATGTCATACCAGTTCGCCGTCATGCTGTTCAGAAAGTTATGAACATCTTTCAGCTCGTCGTCGGAGCTGAATAGCTTTCGGGCCAAATGTTCTTTTAACCTAGAGAACAGGTTACTGGACGCAAAGTCAGGACTATAGGGTGGGTGATTGTTACACTGAAACTGTTGCGGGAGAGGAACAGTTTGCCGAGCGGTGTATGGGCGAGCGTTGTCATGGAGAATGTGTACGCCCTTGCTCAACAGTCCTCCGGTTCTGAATTGCCCGTTTGAGATTTTTCAGTGTCTCACAGTACCTGTCAACGTTAATTGTGATCCCAGCGATTCAGCTCCGACGACGAGGTGAAAGAAGAGGTTCATAACTAAATGTTAAAGCTGTAAGCTGATGTAAACCATTGTAGAAATATAAAAGTATGTATTTATAAAAAAATACCTTACTTTTGGGATTACCCTCGTAGGATGGTGCAAAGAGAGGGCAGGTTGCTCCTAATGCAGAAAAATGCAAAGCTGTACACTTCATGAAACGTAAACTCACTGTGGCCTTTGACTGCCAGTTTCTCACATTGTATAGATATGGAGTGGCAGACAAAGATAGTAGGGACACTAGAAATCTGTAGATATCTAAGAAGATTGCATACATAACATTACTCGCCGATGTTTGAATGTGTCAAGAGTGTGGCGGAAGCTGTCAGGAAGGCTAAGGTGGGACACTGAGCAGATACAAAGGTGTATATTGTTAAAAGCTTCCTTACGGCTACTATTCCATTTCCCTATCCAGTAGTGTCTGGAAAGTGGCGAAACGAACAGTCAGTGGGCAGCTGGTATAATGGCTTGTTTCTCAGAAGCCGCTAACAAACGTCCAGTCCTGCGGAAGTACCAAATAGTAACAATTTTTTTTTCAGTTGGACAAGACCTATGACGTGTGCTGGAGGACGAGCATCCTCCTTACAATCCACGAATTGGTTTCCGAGGCCATTTTCCTCCACTTTATTTGGTAGTTTATAAAACGCGCAGATTTTAATGTAAGCTTGAATTAAGCTCGCTTGATCCCATCTATTTGTAAGAACCTCAGGGTTCTATGCTGACACTGAGCGTAACCTTATTTACTCCAGCAGTCAACCACACTCACGCCGGACGCGTCAGGCTCTCTACGTCGAAGTTGTTCCACTCCAGCTCTCGGGGGACCTGTAAAACACAGTCGCAGCTTCAGCGCTGCCTTGACCATCTCTGCTCGTGGAGCATAGACAGCGGCTTCCACATTTCCACCGAAAAAGCAAATTTCTGGTGGCGAAAGCAGTCCCCTCCACTGCACTTACACTCTGCCCCTCCGCTCTCTTTCCCCACTGGTCTTCCGTTCGTACACATCACGAAATTCTTAAGGTTAACGCTTGAAAGAAATTGGTTGGTCCTGCAGTATATCCTGGCTGGCATCGATGTTTTTCTCAAATGTCCAACGCATTCTCTGCAGTACCTCATGGGGAACAGACCGGACATTGCTTAGTCTGCATTGGTCCTTAATCAGATCTAACCTGGACAAAGAATGTATAGTATATTCATTATAGCTCCGTCGATCTTACGTCGCCTCAGCAAGATTAATCATAGCGAAATCAGTTTCGCCACCGGTGAATGAAGTCCCTATCCGGAAGCTGCCGAATTACCACTGTCATTCAGGAGCGGTGTTATGCTCTGGAGATGGACTTACTAATGATGCTCTATATTCAGCCACCCACATTAAGCTTCCTTACTTTATAGCTTACTTGACCACTAACACGTTGTATTCAGCTTCTTTGTTGCCTCCCGGGGTTAATTTTCGTACTCCTTTTCGAAAGCTTCATCTCGCATTACCCGCTACGCTCACGAGGTGTTAGTCTATCTCCCCCTTGGCTTCGTGCACAGGTCCATCCTCGACTCACTTCACTTCCGAAAACTGTTTTGAGTTCGGTCATTAGTTCGACGGAGCATGGGGACAGGACCTCCTGTTACACAGAAGGGTCTAAGGGTCTAAGGGTTATTGGTACGGGATACCCACTTTTTTGGCGAAAATATTTTAGGTACTGCCTTTTAGACCAGTGCTCAATATTCACTGCATAGCTTTCTGCCGTTCAACATGCAACCTGTACATCCACCGACGTATCGTATTCTGATTCCTTCAGTGCTTTCCAGACCCTCTGTACGCTGCACTCGCACCGCCCTTCAGTACAGCGGATCGAGGACTGCCTTCAATCGTAGATTCTGGCGCCAACGTATCGTTCATATGGGTTCTTGATCATGTTGGTGTATACGGGAATGCAGTTCCTGATACTGCTGCTAAGGCTGCAGGTCTGTCCAGGCCTCTTTGCTACTCTGACGCTCAGATATCGGCTTTGTTGTATTGTATTGCTCTGGTACGAACACTGGAAAAAAGCCGGGAGACTAAACTGCTACTTCAGGCTTAGGCGACATTCTAGCGAGGACACAATCTAGACAACGTACTGAGCACTGTATTTTCAGCCGTCGTTACCTGTTAAGCGGCCACACTACGGTACTCTACGCTCATTGTAATGAACCACTGATGGTGAGCCACTTTCTAACCCTGTATCAGTTTCTCAACGTTCTTGCGTTTTAATGTTCATCTGAGCTATAAGAGAATGTAGAACGCATTCCACTAAGTATTCACCCTAGCGATATGGTCAGAGATTTAATTTCTGTCTGGATGACGAACCTTCCACCCATCGGCCTCTTAAGTGGTTCGCCTTAATTGTTCGTTTCATCCCTTCGTTATGTTTGTTACCAGTGCGTTACAGATCCTCCGTCTTTATAGTTTCACCCACCCACCTACTAATGCAGCTGAGGCTCCGGAGTATCACCTAAATTAAGAGCTGATCTGCTCCGAAGCCATTACGTGAAATAAACTTCAAAAATGGCTCTGAGCACTATGGGACTTAACATCTGCGGTCATCAGTCCCCTAGAACTTAGAACTACCTAAACCTAACTAACCTAAGGACATCACACAACACCGTCATCACGAGGCAGAGAAAATCTCTGACCCCGCCGGGAATCGAACCCGGGAACCCGGACGTGGGAAGCGAGAACGCTACTGCACGACCACGAGACGCGGACGTGAAATAAAGTAACCAATGTTAAGACGTTAGACATCTCACGTGCGTTTGTTTTTCTAAGTGACCGCTAACAATATTTGTTCACAGTAGCAGCAAGTAAATAATTAGACTTCCTGCTAATGTCACACACGCCACATACTTCGGATGTTTTTCATATGGAGCCGACCTGTTCTGGATGAACACTCTTGGTACTCCAGCTAATAGATTATCAGGCACGTTTGGTACCTAATGATGCATCTCCAAACAGCTAGCAAAACAAATGAACATTGAAATAGGATACGAATATGTGGAGAAAATAACATTTATAGGATCATTGGTGGTCAATTACTACCGTTCACTGCATCTATAAGACGATTAAAACGCCAAAACTGCACGCCTTGTTTGACACTTTCAGTACCTTTGCATCTGGTAATATCAATATAGGTGTCTCATTGCCTGAATACGGTAGTCTTTCGGTGTACTCACAAACACCTTTAGGATCCTGTACACTCGGCATAAATCGTGTAATCTGCTTACAACCAAATAACTTGTATCTTTGACATACAAAATGTAATGGTTACATACTAGCGACAACATAATGCAAGCACTCCTGTTAGGTATTCTACGTTCACCTTCAATTAATATGCTTTTATCGGTTACGAAATTAAATGCATGCTTTAAATTATGCACTGCTCGATACGACTTCGCACACAACTCGCGTATGCTACCATTTCGGCATAGCGACCAAACTCGGGTGATGAATAAACTTGCGCCAAAGATGGAGATGGGCCATATCGCCTGCTGCCCTTAGAACAGGGCTTCCGCACCCCATGGTCTTTGCTTATCCACCAGATCAGAGTCGACACGTGAGGTACTGGATCGATATGTCCCCTTCAAATTTGTCCACATTATTTGTAACGATTAGTGGTAACGAATGCTTTCGAAGTGGGATTAACACAAAAAGTGATAGGACAATTTCGACGAATTGAGCATTTTCTTCAGGGATTGGTTTAATCGGCGCCATGGTGTTAGAGATGTAAAGCAGTCAAGTGGTAGACGGTGCAAGTAAGTTAGTTTTATAGAGCTGTATCGACAACTGCCCTTCCAGCACTCCGAAGTAGGAAAAAAACTGGAGGGCAGTGTAGTCACTTCCCAAACCCTGAGTAACATCAATGACTTACGAAGCATACATAATCGCAGGTAATCCAAAGATGTTAACCTAAAGATTTCTCTTTAGTTCAGTTTGATACAAATGGAATCTAGTTGACCCAACAGCTCCTTGGCTGTTCAATTAATTTAAACAGATCCGTTGCGCCGAATGATCCAGAATGCGTCCGTGAATCTGTCGGCGGTTTAACTAGGCAATGTGACTCTGATGCAAATTACTACCAATCTCATTTTGGCTGTAAAAAGCTACGCTGCGTCGTTAGCGATTCTGCGTGAGCCCAAGCTCTTAAATAACTCGAAACTAATTTGTAATATCATTTGCCGTCTCTTGCACTAGTGTCAGCAGAAATGACTGAAACGGTGTCATATTCCTCGCAAGATAATTAATGTGCAAGAACTTGGCTGTAGTGCAAAGGAAATACAATAGGCACAACTCAATGTCAGGACTGACCTACTGTTGTCTTGTTGATTACTGAAATCGTAATTTACAAAAATCGTAATTTACAAAAATCGTAATTTACAAAAATCGTAATTTACAAAAATCGTAATTTACAAAAATCGTAATTTACAAAAATCGTAATTTACAAAAATCGTAATTTACAAAAATCGTAATTTACAAAAATCGTAATTTACAAAAATCGAGTACATTGATTCTCAATTTGAAATATTTTGTAAGGATTTCATTAGAGGTAATACACCCTTAAAGCTTTAATCTACCACAGTAATTGTCGAAATGCAAACTCATGATTGACTAAAAGCCATCACTGTTACTAGGAGAGCGGTTCTGTAACTGCCAATTGGAAGATATTACATTCTCCTCTTTAATGTTAAAGACGGTCTACGTGATCTAAGTCTTCGAAAGATGGCCGCGTACCGCGTTCCTTTCGAATGTGGTATGTCTGACGCGGGCAGGCTACTAACGGTCCAGGTGGTGTGAAAGGAACATTAGCAAAGCACCCGATTAAAGCAAGTAAACAAATAACTCAGTTGTCGCCGACCACTGTCTTCAGTGTAATCGAGACGGAAATACATGTATCGTGCTACAAACACTGTTTCTGGAACAGTGTAATTACGGAGACTATCCAATAAACTGTTAAGCCTGGGATCCGGCACTCGATATACTGTGATCTAGCCTGACATCTCATCCATCAAAGCTGTAAAACGCTGAATGTTTTTAATGGAGTAAATTAGGGCTCCGAGAAAAGAGTAACACATTAACAGAGTATAGAGGGCTTGGAGAGTCGAACTCTACTTCAGCTAGGAGCGACACCAACTGTACTTCAGTCTGGTGGGAGTCCAGGCAAGCAGTATGCACAGCTCGTATCACCTGAAGCAGCCATATTGGTCGGTCGTCCAAACGTCATGCAGAAAAATGGGATCAACAATTCGGCTGAACATCACAGAGCACACGATTGTTAGGTCTGCCTCTGAAGTTAGGATCCCGAGTAGCTCTCATGGATGCAAATCGTCACTGTCAACAGGAGCGATCATGTATAGAAATTCTGACTAGACAAATACCAGAACCCTTGATCTGCCAGTCGGTGACAGAACTCCAGGAATCTGTCATTGCTATGGATTCATCCCAAAATGTTTCGTGGAGTTATCAATGCATGCATCATTTAAATACCCGGTATTTCAAAATTAAGAGGTTTTGAGGCTTTCTAGGATTTATTACATCAAATATATAAATATTATAGCAAATGAAACAGCTGTTTCGTTTATATGCCAGTATACGTGCATGGTTTCCCTTGTCTTCAGTTAGGAAACGCTAATGGCAAAGAGTACGACTAATGAACTGAAGTATTTGTTCCACAGTTTGCAAGGACTCAACGTGTTACAGTGCAATGTGCGTTCCATACCAAGTTCTATTGTAATACTCAAAGTGGTGATAACATCTGTAGATGGTATTATCTTTTTGAAGACACTGGCTGTCTTGGCAAAAGAGCACTGGACGACCAAGAGTGACTGAATAAAGTGTTAAATGGGTGAGCGTCTCTCAAGCTTAGCCCCAAGAAATTAGTTCAGAAGGCTAATCGTGAATCAGCAGTTCCAGTAATGTCTGTGTGGAGACTATCAAGAAGACCCTTAAACTGTCCTCTTATTGCTTGCAGCTGTTGAAAGATCTGTTCACTTGCTAACTTTGGAAACGAAATGTTGCTGCACGACTAAGATTTTCTGTATCATCGTTTTCACTGATGGTTCGGCATATCACTTAAGTGGAAATGTGTACATACATAATATGCGCATCTGGGGGCCAGAAAATCGCCGGATGATGTCACAGCAGCAGAATTTTCTTGTGGCTTACCCCGGCGGAATGTTTTTGGGCCGTTTTTTTCGGGGAAGCACCATAACTGATCATCTTGATGGGTTAGAATTATGGCTCTTAGCTAAATTGGAGGAAGATGAACCACAGAAAACAGTGCACCGTCTCACTGGCATAACCCAGTACACGAGTGGTTAAACGACGTTGTACCCAACTGCTGGACTGGCTGCAAGGGGATCTGGATGACAGCTGTCTCCACCTTCACGCGATGTGACCTTCGGTGGTTCATAAAGGATCTTACGTGCCTCCGCTACAAGCTGATCTACCGGACTTGAAGAGGGGTGAAGCAGTTACTGCAACAATCGCTCCATACACACTGATTATAGTTTGGAAAGACCTCGCCTATCGACCTGATGTTCGCCATCTCAAATAGTGCTCATATAGAATACTTATAAGAAAAAACTGTCGGCGTTGCTCTTTCATTTGCTGTATTTCTTAAACTTGTTGGTTGAATGTAATAAACGAATAAAAAAAGCCTTAAAACCCTGATGATCAATTTGAAACACGAGGTATTTCTTTTGATGGTCCCACTGCGAAATTTGACGTTGGTTCTGTATTGTGTGTGTGTGTGTGTGTGTGTGTGTGTGTGTGTGTGTGTGTGTGTGTGTGGGGGGGGGGGGGGGTGTTTTATTTCAAATAAATGTCGTCTTTGATTGTATGTTTGGCGTGCTGGGTGTTAGTGCTGCAGCTGGAAGTTTCGGGTGTGCTACGGCAACCATTGCGTCAAGCAACAAGGAAACGTTATGTCATAGGAAATTGCATCTTTCCGTAACTACCCAGATCATGACAATTGCGCTAACATTTACTTGCGTATCTGGATGAACAGACTGACAACTGACAACCATCTGTATGATATGGGGACGTAGACAATGCGACTTGTTGAAGTTTGTTGCTCCAGGAATAGTGCACGGATAACCAAAGTGGTAAAGGTGAGCCAGACTGGCAAAAACTTTTCACAGTTCACTAATATAGCAGATCTATACCTAACACAGCTGATCCCAAGCTATTCGTATCCAGCGAATTTATTTCGAATTGGTTCTGTTAACCTCTGTGGAGGAAACCTTCAACCAAAGTTGCACTATTTCCGCCTGGGTGAACTACGTATTTCTCTAAGTTTTTACGACTAGTATGGAAAATAGTGATCTATCACTACATAGTACCAGTATTAAATAGGTCTCTTGAGAAAAGCTGGAGAAACAGCCTTTCGGATCACGCAACTGCTAAACAAAAACAATTAACAGGACATTTCTTAATTCAAAACGTAAATTTATATAGTATAAGAAATGTAAGTATCCAGTTTTTATTTTCACTAGAGTCCACAGAAACTGGTGTCAACTCTCAAATTTATGAAGTGACCCTTCTGGGTCACAGCCTGCAGCTGTGATCTTTACCTTTGTTATACTTCAGAACCGTCTAAAACTGAAATTGTACACTCGTACAACCAACAAAGGGAAAAGACAGCTGCAGACAGAACTACGTTGTTCAAGCAAGTCATTGCAGCTGCGGACCTACTCTCAATTAAGGTTTTTTATTTGTGCGAAAACTCGAGTACTTGCGAGAATGATCTCCTTAAAAGTAAAACTAGCGTAAATATTCGTCGCTTGCACATGTGAGCATAAATGCAAATCAGAGCTAACTAGTTATACTTAACGGGAAAAAGTACATCATGACCAACTCTCAAGAAATTTGAAGAAAGGCAGTAGGCCTAAAGTGTTAGGCACCTCTGCAGCCAAAATCACATGTTCAGAAACTAACTTACATGAGTTAAGGAATATAACTGCTACCTTCGCAGTAGTAACGTAAAAGTAGCAGTTCTCCCAGAAAATCTCTTAATTTCTAGGTTCATCTAAAATGTTGGGGCTTAAACTTGCTATAGTTTGCACTAAAGATAAATTTGAAAGTTATCTGGTGATCAGAGCTAAAAACTGTTGCAAGTTTGTCTTCAATAGTTAGCCACCAAGCAAGCTCAGAAAATATTTCTAGGATTGACAAAATGAATACCATGAAAAACTAGTGGATTGCTAAGTTTGCCAGAGCGCACGTATCTGAACTACCTGAACTATCTGGTGTTAACCAAGGTTGCTCTTTACGGGCAGAAGAACGGAGGGGAGCGTAAGCTGTGCATATTTATGAAGGGAAAGAGGCGGCAAAAACATAAGATATGCATTACTGACGTCATTTTTAATTAAAAACGTGTTGCAGATTTATGTAGATCATAGAAACCTACTAAAAGGGCTTTCTCTGAATAAGTCCCACAGTTCATATTCCCGAGACCATAAAGCATAAATTTCAGTATCTTCGTATTTCTTAACGCGGAAACAATTCTCAAAACGCAGTGGCGGAAACAGATTTTCTCCTAGTGTGCATTTAAATGTGTGTTATGCAAATGTAATAACAAAGCTGTCCTTTACAGAGATCAACAAAGAGACGATTTCTTAATTATGCGTTGCAGCAAAATTGGGCGAAGTGAACCACTTACAGACTTCAAAACCGTGCCTATTTGAAAATGTCGTTTTTGTCCAAACTATGAAGCACTAAGAGACCATCAACGTAAATACATGGCTATTAAAAAAGGAGCAGGTTTCAAACATTTATTGCTTCTAAACTACAAAAGATAAACACAAGTTTCCTGGAAATAGAAAAGTTAAAATTTTTATGCATTCAATTCGAGCACTGTTATCACAATTAATGTATAAAAATTTGAACTTTCCAATTTCCAGGAACATTGGGATTGGTTATATCTTTCGTAGTTCGGAAGCTATAAATGTGTGTTTCTTCTTTATGAACGGCGCTGTAGATACATTTACTGGATTACTCTGAAACTGACATTAGAGTCCTGACAGTGGGTATTCGAACCACCTGTTTCTCGAACGGTGAGTCGGAAAAATGAACACTTAAATCGTTCTGTAGGAGCTATGATTTCTCTTACGTTGTCAGGATGATTGTTTCTCCCTATATACGTTGGTGACAAAATAATTTCACTTTCACGGAAAGTTTGTGATCGAAATTTCGTGAAAAAGATTACGCCGCAATGAAAAACGCAAAGGTTTTAGTGATTGCCATCTCAATTCTCGTATCATGTCTGTGGCACTCTTCCCTATTTAGCGATAATACATAACGAGCTGCCCTTGTTCGGAGTTTTCGATGTCCTACGTCAGTGATATGAGATTAGGATCCCTCACCGCACAGCAGTAAACCAGAAGAGGATAGACGAGCGTAGTATAAGGACACTCTTTAGTGGAGCTGTTGTATGTTCTACGTGTTTGGCCAATAAAAACGCAGCCTTCGGTTTGCCTCCAGCCACATTATCCGTGTGATGGTCCCAATTTAAGTTGTTCGTAATTAAAATTCCGAATTATTTAGCTGAATTGACAGCCTTCAAATGTGTTTTATCGAATAACAGAAATTTAACGCGTTTCGTACTCAAGACCTCACACTTTCCTTATTCAGAGACTATTGCCATCATACAGATATTTTGTCTAAATAATTTTGCAACTGGATTTGACCTTCTGATGACTGTTCAAGACAGTAAACAGCATCATCCACGAACAGTGTAAGAGGTTTTCTGAGACTCACAAATCGTGTCTGTAGATTAGGAACAGCAGAGAGCCTATAACACTTCCATGGGGAACGCCGGATATCACTTCAGTGTCAGTCGACGATTTACCGTAAATTATTACGAACTGTGACTCTTCTGACAGGAAATCAGGATTTCAGTCACCCAAGTGAAGCGACACTCCATAGGCAAGCAATATGATTAGAAGTGTCTCGTGAACGACGCGCCCATACTGTTCACTGACGATTCTTAAATAATTACTTTTGGATAACCACATATGAATCACGAGAGAATTACGGGGTCTAATCAAAACAGCTTATCTTTAAACGTTCAGCGTACTGGGAAGAGGAAAATCGTTTAATCTGCCAATTTCTAAGAGTATTTTGATGTATTTTGACACAGGCGATAAGTTATTAAACTTGCGTAGTAAAACCAGAGTGATAGCCATTTCACAACTATTCTTCGCGCAAAGGTGGAAAGCAAACTGCCACCCACTGGAGTCAGTCAAAATAAACTGTTAACCTACAAGGAACTGTCACCAAAATACTGTCACAAAAATTACTCGAGAAGTTATTGCACCCACGCGTTCAGATGACGCCATAGAGTTCAGTGGTTTAACCCCTAACCAGCTTGCTCACTGCATTGTTAAACATAGATCTGCGTGGGAAAGGATGGAAAAGGGTAGTATGTTCCTGGCGCGAGGCCACTGTAATGATAAAGTGGCATGAAGATTATTTTGCAGTCGCCCATAGTATTTTCGTAAAGTGCGAAAAGGACAAAGGATGATAAAGAGCATCTCATAGCCTTCACGTTTAAGCACTACTAAAGTACGTAATACGGAAGGAAATGGCGGATCAAATTGGTACGAATTTCTCTCGGCTAAAGCAGAGATTTTGTCAGGAAAGAGGCAGAAGACAAATTTGGGTAATGGCTGCGGGAAAGGACATTAGCACATACTTCATCGTTAAAGTATTTTGACGAGTTACTGGCTTTCTTATCGAATTGTGCTATCTTCGTGTCTTCGCTTCTTACATACGTCGTCGATATTGTTACAAACTTCGTAATGAACCACAAGTGTTTCCCACTTCGGTCTGAGTATTCATGATACGACCCAAGACTACCTTCCGCAAGCGTCCTCCATATTTTTCCCATTTTTGTATAATAATAAACAAATTTTACTGTGGTTTCCGTTTAAATATCCTTATCTGACAGATTTTAGGTCTGTCGCCCGTACTCAAGGATTACCACATTGTCTCGTTTACATCTAATAATATGCTTCAAATACGAGTAGTTGTAGAAATGTGTACCTAAATTCTAGGGAAACTCTTGATATTAGTAATTACGGAAAACCATTAGCTCGCGTACACCAGAATTCCTTATTGTACCATTTTTAGTATCGCGTTGTAAAAGACTGCCCAGCCCAGGATCAGACCTTCTAAATTTGAGGTTCTTTCAGCAGGAGCCTGCTACGTACCCTCGCTATCACTCTTCTTGCGAAATCTGCTAAAGTACTGAGGACCATTATCCCATCTGAAATGTTTATCCTATTTTTATTTGTAATAATACATCCCAACGGGAGGGCGCTGTATACCATGTTCGTCACGCCTCATGCACTTCTTACCAGCCCTCTCGATCCTCAAGCACTGCTTTTGTTAATTACTAACTTAGGCTGTTTGCCTTTAGTGACAAAAACACGCACAGTGTGTGTGTGTGTGTGTGTGTGTGTGTGTGTGTGTGTGTGTGTGTGTGTGTGTGTGTGTGTGTGTGTGTGTATCCTAGCACTAGCATCATTAAATGTGGGGTGTATGAAGGGATACAGGTGAAAATAACTGGAAACGAACTAAAAATAATGAACAGCGTCTGAAGTTCCAGAGACCTTTAGACGATGATGCTGTTGTAGAGAGAATGCTATCAAATTGTACAGAGATGCAGAAAAGTCAGAGGATCAAGCTCCGTGCAAGGACTGTCAGTTAACCGTCAACATACCAGTAAATGTACTCTGTCGTGCACAAATAGGCGGAACAACCCGTTGTTGTACAGTGTGCCCCAGTTCCGTTAGAACTGCTTGTGTGAAATTCCAAACTTGTAATGCTATCTCGCAGAGAGCTGTGATGTTACAGTCCTTGAAGTTTCAAAAACAGGCGAGTAGGTCAAAGTGCTAGCTTCACTGCAGCACACGTCCTGGCTATAATTGTAAGAGTACGTGTGTCACTTGTAGGAAAATGACGGTGGAGCAATGAGGCAACCAAAGAGTTGAGACCTCCATCGCTTGTGGGCGAAAATTCATAGAATTTGACCCGCATATCGACACAGGTTTCCGGTCGTTCTTTCGCGACGATGACCCAGTCAACAAAGTGAAGGCTGTCGACGAGATTTGGCCAGCAAATGGGACCCAGCGAGGTGGCGCAGTGGTTAGCACACTGGACTTGCATTCGGGTGGACGACGATTCAAACCCACGTCCGGCCAACCTGATTTAGGTTTTTCGTGATATACCTAAATCGCTTCAGGGAAATGTCAAGATGGTTCCCTTGAAAGGGTACGGCCTATTTCCTTCCCTAATCCAATGGAACCGATGACCTCTGTGTTCGGCCCTCTTACAAATCAACCAACCAACCAACCTGCAAATGGATCAATGTTGGATAACCGACATATTCGTCAGATCTGGCCCCAATCGACTTCTGGTTGTTCCCCAGATTTAAGGTAGCAAATAAAGGGCACACATAAGAAGCAAACGACATCTAAGAAAATTGTATTGCAGTTCTAAATGCAATTCAAAAAGTGTTTCAGAACACTTTTAAAACTAATTTAGCTATGTATTGATTCAAGGGCGATTATACTGAATAAATACAGTGGTTCAGTGAAAATAATCCATGACTTTGATTTTGCATAGCCCCAGTCCTAACGGAACAGGCAAACACTATACACTTGACAGAGCAATCACCGGAGGCAGTCACATCGATGAAATATCCGGTAATATGCGTATGGAGAGATTTAAAGTGGCACGGCCACATAAATCGAATCATCTGAAAAGCAAACTGAGATCTGTAGGAAAAATCAGAAGATAGTCCACACACAATGGAAGTAACTTCCTTCCTTATACCGATGTTAGAATATTGCTCCTCGGTTTGGAACCCTTTTCCAGACAGGACTCTGGTACATGAAGTAGAGAAGAGCAGTATGTTATGTTAATTTAGTAACCGTGAAAGCGTCACGGAGTTGCTCAGCCAACTCAAATGTGAAGCGCTGAAAGGGATTAAATCCATCGCAGTGTAGTTCAATGTTAAAATTTCGCTAAAGTGCATTCGTAGCAATCAACGAATATGATGCTCCCTCCCATGCACATCCCACGAAAAGTCAAAGACAGTAATTAACTCAAAAGGGAGTTCGCTGTTCAGTGATACCGATTGTGCGCAGATGGAAGATTTTACCTGCTCCTAAAGTGATCAGCTACGCGCGCCCTCACATTTCGCATTTCGAAATAGGTAAACTGCGGGTAATGGTCAATTTTTTGCGTCAAATGTTGCCACTACGGCATTTCCCTTCCCATTTTCCGAGACTTGCGTTTCTGTTTGCTAAGTTAGACCAGTCATAGGTATGGTTAAAAATGTTTGATAACTTCATCTCCGTGAAGGCGCACTCTTCATGGTCTTCGAAAAGACAAGGAAACTATTTTCTTTCCTTAAGATAACAGTTTTGTAAATGTAATCGTGTCAGATCCATTTTTGTATTTCAAAATAAATTGCTATATATACTGCACATGATTTTTCTCGTTTATTGTTATACCAGTGAGGCCTATTTGTATCATTCATCATACTGTATTGCTGTCAGATTTTGGACAATAGCGTCATCAAAATAATGCTTGTGGATGTGCACTGTGAAAATTAAGGCCGAAAGTCCTGTGAAATGAAATGCCTCAGAAATACTGATTATTCTTTCAGAACTTGCAGCGTTGAAAGCCCAAATTTCGAGTGTAAATAGTCTGACACTGAAATTAGCTGACAATCAGCAAAACGTAACATTTTCCATTGCGGGTTTACTGTTCATTAAATCTTCAACAAAAGCAGAGCATTATAAAACTGCTGATCTGATACATTTTTATCCTAGTAACAACTTGGCTGGAAATAACCAATCCATTGGCGGCAATTTCTTTATGGATTACCTTGAGAGCTCTCACGTAATTCAGTAAAAGCCTTTCGTTCTACACTATACTAAGTTATTTGTCTAAGTTATCAATTGCTTCATGGTTATGACTGGCTTCGGAAAGACTGTGGGATTGAAGACTAGTTTAAATAAATACCTGACATGTTTTTACTATGCTCCACCACACCACCGTTGCGTTTTTGTATTCCCGAAATTTACTTCTTCCAACAACGATCAACTTAGGGATTCTGCATTCGCCATATGCTCCACAGGTACACTATAATCGATGTATAGCTTACCAGTAACATAGGCGTTGTAGAAACTAGCACACACAGGACAGCACTCAGAGAAAGTCACTAATAAATGCCACAGTGTAAGCATTACAAGAAGCGAATAAAACGAGCGTGTCCTTTACACTTGTTCATGACATAGGTTGTCGCGTGCAGTCGACGTGTTTGCTGAGGTAATGCTGTATCTGCTCTCGTGCAAATGGGCAAACAGTAAGTCTTTCCGCGCGCAATGCATACCCGCCCTATTGTTCTTGGGCATCATTAGCAATTGGATTCTGAAAGTGTAGAAAGTGACAGTGTGCGCCCGACACAAAGCACCACTAGCTTGGTAAGTGTAGGTGTATCCCATAGGTATTATTTTCCTGGGTTTATTCATGACAATCCCGACGACATTTAACCCCCAGTGCTTCAGGAGTGGCACTAAGAACGCGTGGCACATGAAACATGACTCTGAAACACTTGGATCAATTTCGACCAAACTTAAAACAGACTAATTGCTGTCTAGGAGAGAATATGGTGCAGCTGGGACGTCCGTAGCACCGTTAGGAGTGGAATTCGGCCCCGCAATAAGGTGACATAATATAAACAATCGCACACGGCCGACGTTAGTGCTAAATCGAAAACTTCCGCTGTCGGCACACTGGTAGACGAGTTAACTTTCGCCCCTACATAAGATGGAGGCAACTAACAGAGTAACGCACAGTGATCAGCTAGTAAAAGATAAAAATCTCTTCGTTTTAGGAGGATACTTAACAAATTGCTTCCGTGTATCCAACACGGATATATAGTGAACTAAAGTTGACGAGCGAAGCAGAACACCGAAAAAACTTTTTATCAAACGGGTATTTATGTGGCTGCAACGATTTCCTCTCCTGTACCAATTGCTTAACCTCAGTGACATATATATCAAACGTTCTCCGTTATTTGTTGTATATATTCCATTCAGCCTTCTATAAAATGTTTACCCCCACCCTTTTACTCCCTCTACTTAATAAGCCTCAACATATGTTCTATCATCATGTCCTTTATTCCAGTCACTGTGTTCCTCGTATTACTTTCCTCTCACACTTTATGAGTCCACACTCTTAATCAGCCCACTTAACAAATCCCAAACGCTTGGATCCAAATGTTTTCAGTTTATCCCACTGTCCCTAAATTCACTTTCGTATAACACTGCATTCTAGACGTACATTCTAATAGACATATATTCGATATGAGCTTAGTACTTAGGGCCAGGAATTCCCTCTTCTTGCACAATTTTTCTCGTCATATCATCTTTTCCTTGTCTGTCATGAGTTATTTTGCTTCAGATGTAGCAGCCCTTAGCCTCGTCTACTAAACTGTCACAAAGTTCGATCGGTTTATCGCTAACCTCTTTTCTGCTACGCCGTGTTACTTCGGTCTCTGATTGGTTTATTTTCAAGCAGGTTCAGTGCTCATCAGACTGTTCCGTCATTACTTCGCTCTGAAACTGTGATCCCTCTTTTTTTTTATTCCTGCAGACAGAAAACTTTCTTCCTGTTTGTGTCATTTCCATACTTCGCAGACTTGGTTTCCTTCAGGTTCATAATACCTCAATAAAGATCTTTGGATGGATAAGTTACCAGAAAACATCTCGTACTGCCAACAAAGCTTCATCGCCTCACTATTGACTTCAGTTTGCACATTCTCTTCTTAAGAAGTTAGTGTTAACTAAGGATGATTATATAAAGGTAACTAAGGATACATAAATACTCCTGAGATAAGAATTTACCCCCGTCACAAACAGTAGCAACATTTGTATTTTTCAGAGAACGTCAGGCTCACATTTCTAATTACACAAATTCGACGTTGGAAATTTTTGTGGCTTAGACACTAATCGAAGGAACTGCAGCCTACTGTTGTTCCAACTTATCACTTCCTCATTCTATACGGTTTAATCGTAAAACAAAATTTTGTCGTCACACACTAAATTACTGTGTGCACCACTGGCAGAAGGGAACGTAAGATTTGATAATACATGTGAGATTACTGTAGGTAAAATTAATGAATTTGTTAAAATTGGTCTCAAGGAATAAACTGCAAAGTCTAAACTTTACTAGGTTCGCCTACACGGTCGATATAGCATTAATAAAGAATTCCAGGACAGATTTAATTAGACTGGTGCAAAGCTATCACGAAACTGAGAAACAGGGGTGTGTGTTAGAGATGATGGAACGCATGGAAATAAAGATAAGTGCTCTTTGGCTATAGATGACTCAATATTAAAACAAGACTTGACAGCCTATATATGGGGTGGTTGCAGTTAAACCTTCGCTACTTCAGCCAGTGTAGACGGAGAATTACTTACTGTATTGATACCTGACTTCAAAAGGATGACGCTCAGACTGTGTGCTGTAGAACTTGAGCGTTACTAGTCTGTGTCACAACTTGAAGTTAGCAGCCGCTACCTGTACGGAGACGTAGGCCTGAAAACAAGCCTCAGAGTGCATTGCAGTTGGACAGTCAACATGGTCTGGACACAGCGAGCGAGGCTTCACTCGTAAAACTGTTTTAATAAAAGAGCAATAGGTCTCTCGCTCATCCCAAGTATCGACGCATTAAAGGGATACCGGTAGGTCCTCTTTGCGCACTGAGGCTGAAGAAAACAATTTAGAAGTTGGAATCAACGGATGATTTGGAAGTTGCTCCTGTGAGTGGCCAACGACCAACTGTTGAAGTTACTGTTCTCATGGCTGAGAATGCTGGACGCAATGTGCGATCTTCAAGCAGTGTACGAGCTGTCAACACGTCATGGCCAGCTGTGAAGACAGCTGAACACGTCATGGCCAGCTGTGAAGACAGCTGAACACGTCATGGCCAGCTGTGAAGACAGCTGAACACGTCATGGCCAGCTGTGAAGACAGCTGAACACGTCATGGCCAGCTGTGAAGACAGCTGAACACGTCATGGCCAGCTGTGAAGACAGCTGAACACGTCATGGCCAGCTGTGAAGACAGCTGAACACGTCATGGCCAGCTGTGAAGACAGCTGAACACGTCATGGCCAGCTGTGAAGACAGCTGAACACGTCATGGCCAGCTGTGAAGACAGCTGAACACGTCATGGCCAGCTGTGAAGACAGCTGAACACGTCATGGCCAGCTGTGAAGACAGCTGAACACGTCATGGCCAGCTGTGAAGACAGCTGAACACGTCATGGCCAGCTGTGAAGACAGCTGAACACGTCATGGCCAGCTGTGAAGACAGCTGAACACGTCATGGCCAGCTGTGAAGACAGCTGAACACGTCATGGCCAGCTGTGAAGACAGCTGAACACGTCATGGCCAGCTGTGAAGACAGCTGAACACGTCATGGCCAGCTGTGAAGACAGCTGAACACGTCATGGCCAGCTGTGAAGACAGCTGAACACGTCATGGCCAGCTGTGAAGACAGCTGAACACGTCATGGCCAGCTGTGAAGACAGCTGAACACGTCATGGCCAGCTGTGAAGACAGCTGAACCCCCCCAGGGGGTCCACAACTCTCTTGTGGATACGTGCATAGCGAGCACGGGCCCCGAGCTAATGTGGCCCTCCTTCCTTTCCGGGCTGCATACCCTCCCTTTCCGCATCCTTCCCCATCCCCCATCTTCGCCCCCCCCCCCCTCACCTCTTCCTCTTTCCTTCCCTTTCTCCCCCTCTGGGGATATGGTTTGTGCCTACGTCCGGAGACGGACGCTCGAAACTGTTAAAATTCCTTGCTTTCTACATTTGCAAGTCTTCGTCCTTCCTCTGTCCTTCTCTTTTCCTTCCCTCTTCTCTTTGCCCTTTTCTCCGCTGCGGCGTTTGAGACACCTCTTCTTTCCTTTCCCTTTCTCTTTTTTCCTCCCTGTGCATGTCTGAAGGCCGACCCACGCACTTCCATGCGTAGCCGGTGACGGGGTAACGCGTGATTCCCCGTCCCGGGTAGACAGGTAGGACACGTACTTACCCCCTGGTAACGGCCAGGCCCAGGGAGGGGAGATTACCCAAGCTGATACCTTCCGAAAGTGCCGATTGGTCCCTCCGTCCGTTTGTCGGGAGGTGTGACCTGAGGTGTGAACAATCACCTAAGGCGGGTGTGCCCTCGGTGAGGGCCCCCACAAGGGAGGAGCGCGCCATCGGAGACGCCGGTAATCATGGGGGATTCTTCCGCAATGGTTTCCTCACCTTCCACTATGTCTGCTCACAAACGTAAGTTCATTGAGTCTCAGCCACAGTCAGTTCTTCCATCGTTGCCACAGTTCCTTGTTGTTTCTCGGTCTGACGAAGGTCACGACTTCTCCACATTCAACCCTTTCATTATTCAGAAAGGTGTCGACGCAATTGCAGGTCCTGTAAAGTCTTGTTCCAGATTACGGAATGGCACCCTGTTGTTAGAAACAGTCAGTGCCCTCCAGGCACAGAAATTGCTGCGTACCTCACTATTACACACCTTCCCTGTCCCGGTGGAACCGCACCGTACTTTAAATTTCTCGCGTGGAGTCGTTTATACACGCTCCCTCGATGGATTGTCTGACGAAGAAATTCAGCACTACCTGTCTGACCAGGGCGTAACGGCTGTTCATAGGGTTATGAAAAGGGTTGACACGAACATCATTCCAACCCGCACTGTCTTCTTGACATTTGACAAAGTTCAACTCCCATCGAAAATCAAAGCAGGCTATGAGATAATTTCCGTTCGCCCTTACGTCCCAAACCCTACGCGTTGCTATTGGTGTCAGCAGTTCAATCACACCAGCCAGTCCTGTTCCAATCCGGCCAAATGTGATGTGTGGAAAGGATGCCCATGAGGGTGCTTGTCCACCTCCATCCCCTCGCTGCATCAACTGTATGGGTGACCACGCTTCTTCCTCTCGTGATTGCCCCGTTTTTAAGGACGAAAAGCTCATCCAGGAAATAAGAGTGAAGGAAAAAGTGTCGACCTTAGCTGCTCGAAAATTACTCGCCAGTCGAAAGCCCACCGTGCCTCAGACAGGAAAATACAGCACTGTCCTTGCTTCTCCTCGGCCAAAGGAGGCGGCCACGCAGACTTGCGACCTCACCTTTTTAGTACCACGGTCGTCAGATCGGCCAGCGCAAAGATCGCCCGTTCAACCTCACCACTTTCGCCTGCCCACTCAATGGCTCACCCTTCGTCGGGTTCTGCTAAATCTCGAGCCCAAAAGTCACACCAAGACTTCAAAAAAAGAGCACACTCGTGAAGAGTTTGTACGTACCGTAACTTCCCAACCATCGGTTCCTCCTTCATCTAAACATCATACTTCCAAGAACAGTACAAAGAAACCCAGTTCCTCTCCTTCTCCGCCAAGGCGTGTCCCATCTACAGCACCACCTGGCGGAAATCGCCCTCGGCCATCTTCTGTGTCGCCGAGGCGCACTGCTGGCGGCCGATCAACCGGCCGACCGCTGGTGGCAGGAGCTGCTCCAGAACAACATATGGATCAGGATCTTCTGCCTTCGGCTGAATGCCATTCCATGCTGTCGGTCGCAAGCTCTGAGCAGTCGATGAGTTAACAGCAACCTTGATCACATTCCTCCATTTTCTGTTCACCCTATGTCCATTATCCACTGGAATATCCGCGGCATTCGAGCCAATCGGGATGAATTGTCGATCCTCTTACGATCCTACTCGCCAGTCATCTTCTGTCTTCAGGAAACAAAGCTGCGTCCCCATGACCGCTTTGTTCTCCCTCATTTTCAGTCCATCCGATATGATCTCCCCTCTGTTGAAGGCACTCCAGCACATGGAGGACTCACGATTGTTCTCCATGAAACCCTCCATTATCACCCAATCCATTTAAACACTTCCTTCCAAGCTGTCGCTGTCCGTCTTCCCCTTTCCGGATACACGTTCTCTCTTTGTACTGTATACATTCCATCGTCCACACCAATGGCACGAGCTGATCTCCTTCATCTTCTTGGTCAGCTTCCACCCCCATATTTGCTGGTTGGGGACTTCAATGCCCACCACCCGCTTTGGGGATCTCCGCATCCTTGTCCACGTGGCTCACTATTGCTAGACGTCTTCCACCAAGCGGATCTAGTTTGCCTCAACACTGGGGTCCCTACATTTTTGTCTGCCTCCATGACAAATTTCTTTCATTTGGACCTTGCGGTCGGTACGGTTCCGCTAGCTCGGCGCTTCGATTGGTTCGCCCTTGGCGATACACACTCGAGTGTCCTTAGACTGCAGCCTCAACTGCCATACATGCGCCCGCGACGCTGGAAGTTTGCCCAAGCCGATTGGACACTTTTTTCGTCACTAGCGACATTCGATGACCGTCACTTTCCCAGCGTCGACGATGAGGTCACACATATTACCGACGTTATTCTCTGGATGTTGGCCTCCCAGAGACTGATTTGCGGGCAGTCCTCCGCCGAAAAGTTTTTGCGCCTTGGGACGCTGAATGGCGCGATCGGATCACACCCAATAAACTCCGTGCCATTAAGGAGACGACGACTGTGTGGCGGTCATCCATGCGAGCCAACCGCAGGGACTCAGTCGTTCTTTGTCGGCTCCGCATTGGCCACTCCCGGCTAACACACAGTTATTTACTGCGCCGGGAGGACCCTCCTGTCTGTCGCTGCGGGGCGGCTTTGACAGTGGCCCACATTCTGTTGGCCTGCCCCCTTTTAGCTGTGGTCAGGCAGACATTTGCGCTGCCTGATACGCTCCATGCCGTTTTATCTGATGACCCTGTTATGGCTGCCTTAGTTTTACGTTTTATTAGGGCAGGGAGTTTTTATTCTTTAATCTGAGTGTTTGTTTTATTTTATTGTTTTGTGTTGATTCTGGCCTTTGGCCTACGGTTTTAAACTAAGTTTTTAATGTGTTTTCGGTGGTTGGCTTTTCCATTTTTTTTGTTCCTATGGTCGGCCAACCACAGTCACACTCAGTGTGATTCTATTTCGTTTTGTCTGGTCCTTGTCTGTTTCTATTGTTCTGTGTCATCTGTCTCCTATTCCGTTGAACATTTTTTATTCTCTGTGGGTATTTTTAGTATTTTGGAAAAAGGGACCGATGACCTCTGCAGTTTGGTCCCTTTGATCCTTAAACCAACCAACCAACCAACCAACCGGCTTCCGTTTTTCTCCCAGTAAGACCGTTTGTGTTAATTTTTGGCGACGTAAGGAGTTTCCTCCGCCTTCCTTACATCTAGGTCCTGTCAACCTTCCGTTTTCAGAAATCGCTAAATTCTTGGGTCTTATGTTTGACAAAACTGTGCTGGTCCTCCCACGTTTCCTATCTTTCGGCTCCCTGTCTGCGATCCCTTAACACCCTACGTGTCCTGAATGGTACCTCCTGGGGAGCGGACCGAGTGGTCCTTCTCCGCCTCTATCGCGCCTTAGTGCGCTCGAAATTGGACTATGGAAGCATAGTCTACTCCTCTGCTCGGCCGTCTATTCTTCGGCGTCTCGACTCTATCCACCACCATGGATTACGTTTAGTGTCTGGAGCTTTTTATACCAGCCCTGTGGAAAGCCTTTATGCCGAGACTGCTGAACCTCCGCTGTCCAATCGGCGAGCAGTCCTGAGTCGTTATGCTAGCCATCTGTCTCCCATGCCTGCTAATCGACGCCTCCTTTGATGTAGGGTATGCAGGCCGCCCCTTCTCCCTACTACCACCGGGAGTCCGATTCCGTCAACTGCTTCATTCTCTTTTCTTCCGCTTTCCTAAAACCTTCTTGACAACTTGGGGTACAGTACCGCCTTGGCTCTGTCCCCGGATCTGCCTGCTCCGTGACCTTTGTCGATTTCCCAAGGATGGTACCCCCTTCACTTGTTTATCGTCGGGTATTTGCTGCTCTATGTGCACAAATGACGGACGCCACATTTATTTACACCGACGGCTCGAAAACATCGTTAGGTGTGGGGAGTGCCTATATTGTTGGCGACACCCCAAATCACTTTCGGCTTCCCGACCAGTGTTCGGTTTATACTGCGGAGCTTTACCCTGTTCTCCAGGCTGTCCACTACATCCGCCGCCATCAGCGGATACAGTACGTTATCTGCTCAGATTCTCCCAGCTCTCTCCTCAGTCTTCAAGCTCTTTATCCTGTGCACCCTCTGGTCCACCGGATTCAGGACTGTCTGCGCTTGCTCCACCTGGGGGGCGTCTCGGTGGCGTTCCTCTGGCTCCCGGGACACGTTGGTATCTGTGGAAATGAGGCGGCCGATATTGCAGCCAAGGCTGCAGCCTCTCTTCCTCGGTCAGCCATTCAATCGCTTCCCTTCGCCGATCTACGGAGCGTTCTATGTCGACGTGTTCATTTATGGCACACGCATTGGTCGACACTTAGCCATAATAAATTGCGGGACATAAAAGCTCTTCCTTGTGCTTGGACCTCTTCCTCCCGAACGCGTCGTCGGGAGGAGGTAATTTTAACTAGACTCCGGATAGGGCACTGTCTTTTTAGCCATCGACATCTTTTAAGCGGGGATCCTCCCCCTCTCTGTCCCCACTGCTCTCAGCTGTGGATGGTAAGACACCTTTTAATTGAGTGCCCCTATTTTAATCCGTTACGCTCCCGTCTCCAGCTATCGCCTGATATATCGTCGATTTTAGCAGATGACACGCGCTCAGCCGACCGCGTTCTCAAGTTTTAGTGCCAGTGAAATGACGTCAGTCATTCGAAGCTTTTTTTTGGGGATAACCAACCCCTTTCTGTAGTGGATTTTTAAGCCTTCCTTATGCTTTTAGTTTCTCCAATTTTATGACTTTCGTTCCCATTGCTGCTGGTTTTCAATTTCGATTTTTTACTGTTTCCTAAGTCACGGACCGGGCGCTAATGACCATAGCAGTTTTGCGCCCTAAAACCAAAACAAACTAGACAGCTGAACACGTCATGGCCAGCTGTCAAGACGGCTGAACACGTCATGGCCCACTGTTACTTCGGGTAGCGAGAGAAATCTATAGTGCTGTTCCAGGCCGACGTGGATGCAGCTGGTCGTAACACTCAGCAACGTTTGTAACATGGAACGTAAACATGGTATGCATTTTGCAAACATTACCTCATGTGAAAATTAAAATCAAAATGCTTCTTGCAATGGTTTCTCTTGCTCACGCCCTTACAGACTTTCTACGTTCCATGGTCTTATGACCACTGTGTTTTCATGGGACCTTCAGAAATACAGTATAATCATAACCAACCTGTACTTCGGAAATTTCTTCGCTAAAGAGAATAGCAGATGCCGAACTAGATCACTTTAGTTGCATCAGAATGTGAAGAAAACTCGGCACGAACTACAAAATTAGCTGATAGAGCTCTACTGTAATGCCATTATGTGTCATGTGTGGCCTCAATATCGAGTAAATAATGAGGAAAACCAACATTTGAAAGAAATTTTTGGCATGTGATCGATAAGGTTCCAAACACTCGAAAAGAAATGAACTAAAATAACTGTAAAAACCCCGCACAGTCATAATGTTCAAAAATGGTTGAAATGGGTTGGTCATTAAGTATGAGAGAAGGTAGACTACATAACAAAGTTTTCTCCAGAAAAATAGAAAGTGAAGAAGACTGGATATAGTGGAACAACATCCGGGACGTCGTATCAAAGACGTAACAGCAAATACATAACACATTAGAAAGAAATCGAAGAGTCTTGAGCATTAGGTGTACGGGCGTCGATAAGTGCCTTGCCGATTGTAGGGAAGAAAGAAAATTAAGGCCTAAGAAACAGTAAAACTGCGAAAGAGCGGTAAAGCAATGCAATTATTTATGACTACCAGTGAAGAAACTAAGCGCTTCACAAATAAAATAGCGAATGATACGTAACTGTTACAAAAATTACAATAAAACAATTGGTGAGATGTCTTTCTCTGCTATTGCTGAGCCCACTTGACCGACACTTTTCTCCTCCTCCCACCCTCATATTCTAGTAAATTCAACTTTGAAACACTCTTGGTTTGAGTTGTTGCCGGTTTCTTCCTTAGATTCTTAATATTATTCCTTGCTCTGTAGTCCGTCCGCATTCCTCGGAAATCACAAATTTAAAATTAACACAGAAAATTTTACGTAATTCGAAAAAAAACTGTCCAAGTTTCCTGCATAAGTTATTCATTTCGTCAGATGTCCTTTCGTCTAAATGAACATCCGGTACGTTTTTCTAATGTGCTACTTCTACTTAATATGTTCCAATCGAGTCGATCTCTGTTCGAACAAGGTGTGAATTTACGCGTATTTCTCTCTTCACCTTGAGGATAAGGAATTCAAGGTAATAATATAGCTCCTCTTTCTCTGGCTTTATACAGGCAGCGCTGCTAATTAAGAAACTAAATAATCCCTGCCATAACGTACTCTCTCTCTCTCTCTCTCTCTCTCTCTCTCTCTCTCTCTCTCTCTCTCTCTCTCTCTCTCTCCCCCTCCCCCCTCCCCCCCTCCCCCTCTCTCACTCCAAACCATTATGAATTGAGAGGCAGAGCGTACCTATCACTGAACAAGAAGTCACCAAAGGTTTTTGTTCCAATCGTGTACAGTGCACAAAAATGACTGCTTAAACTCCTCTTTGCACGGTGATGGAGTGTACGCTACGGGAGTGATGTGCAAGATGCTGAAGAATCTCCTGAGGATCAAACATTTGTGCTACCCTTAGAATACGTTAAATATCAACTGTTAGTCCTGTTTCCTAGGGACTATACACAACAGTATTTTAGGATGAGCTGCATAAATGTGTTCTCAAAAATTTCGTTGCTTGACTGACGGCATTCTCCCAGTATTTTATCGTTGAACCAAAGATTGTCATCTGCTCTTAAACCTATGTCGTCATTCAGTTTTATTCCTCACAAATTGTTACATGCGGATAATTGTTAAAAGTTCAATCATGAAAGTTGACTCATTCATATTGTGGTTATAGTACATCACTTTTCAGGAATGTTCCCATCTTTCTCTAATTAAACTGCTTCCAGTTTCGCTAATGATAATTAACTCCGTGACACCATCTTACCTAAATTTAATGGTATCGTTCCATCTATTCTCATCCTAACCTTCAAATTTCAACTTGATAAGCACTACACTATCAACACTCATGTGACGGTTTTTGCATAACTTTAATGCTGCGTAGATTAGGAAATACGATATGACAGTAATATACCTTAATCGAAACTTCTTTCCTAATCATCATTCTTTAATTAGCTGAAAGATCGCAGTAGCACTTCCCATTCTTTCACGTTATCCTATATTCTTCTGGTCTTCAGTCCGAACACTGGTTTGCTTTTAGTCAGGTTGTTCCACATTTTTCCCCGTCTAACTTCCATCATTTTTTTGCAGCGGGACTTTCCAAAAGCTTCTATATTATTAAGTGCTTAATTTCCACATTTCACTTGAGTACAAAATTCTAAAATTTAAATTTACTTTCAGTATTAACAATTTCCTCTTTTGGACAAATTATTTTCTTTCTATTGCCACATTGTTTTATAAACTTCACTTCGGCCGTAACGAGATAATTTGATACCCAAATACGAGCGTCATTCAATAATATATCATTCTTTTACAGCTGTGTATGCAGGAAACGTCTTTCTCAGTGCTTAAAATTAGACGCTTCTTCCGCACTTCTGGGGAGTTTCGAAAAATTCTAACAGATCATAGAGGCACAGTGAAGCATCAAAAGGTATATACGCTACACTCTATTAACAAGCAACGTGATGTAATCGAATTCTTGGTTGCGGAAAAAGAATTCGTGGAGAACGTCCATAAACATTCCTGTTCAGCGTATTGTAATGATACAGTTAATAACACGGGGCGATGGGTAAAGTCGAAGCATTCGTAACAAAGTTCCAGAATTCACTAATCTCGAGGATAGTTCCCGCTCCCACATTATTCTTGGGAGAGCTGGCTGAAACTTTAAGTAGAAAGCTCGGAGATGTTTAGTGAGTCATGGAATATATATTGGAAAGACAGGTTAAATACCCTAAGAGGGCGAGTGTTCATTGCAGTTGACAGAGATATTCTCTCTGAGGTCGAAGTCCAGTCCGACAGCGAAGCTACCTGGTCGCATGTAGCGCGCGTCGGTGAAATAGTTAATTGTTGGATGTTTTTACCGCCCCACCCAATTCCGCTGTGACAGTTCTAGAGGCATTCAAAGTACATCTACGTCCAGTAGCACGTAAATACCCAGATTATGCAGTACTGGTTGGAGGCGACTTTAACCTACCGAGTATATACTGAGACGTCTATGGATTCATTGCGGAGTGTTAGTTTTCCGAAGTACTTTTCAAAGCGTTCTTCTAAAACTGCTAAGCAGCTAGCCCACATGAAATATAAATATTTTAAACCTTGTAACTACAAGCAGACCGGAAGTTACCTACCGCGTAAGCATAGAGACGGGGGATTAGTGAATGTCATCATAGTGAGTTTAGTTACAAAAGTTAATAAAGCAGCCAGGAAGGCTAACAGTGTTTGTTAGAAAGTGCAGAAGTTAAGATTGTAAATCGTAGTCAGTAGTAGTATGTGCCTAGTACGTGCATTAAGGCTGCAAGACCACCGTGGTTTAGTAACGAAATTCGGAAAATGCTGAGGGAGCAAAGGCCGCTGGACTTCGTCCGTCTGTGAAAAGATCTCTGCGCGAAGCATACAACTATCACAACCTTCATTCTTTAGCAAATTGATCGTTTGACAGGCTCTCGTATGGACGACATAGTAACAAACATCCCTGGCAAAGAGAAACACATGAAAGTTCGAAAAAAGTTAGTCGCCAGGTCCGGATGGAATCCCAGTTCGATTTTACTAATTGTTCTACGGCTCTAGCTCCTTACGTAACTTGCATTTATCACGAATCTCTCGCCCAGCGCAGAGTCCAAACGACTCGAAAAAAGCGCAGGTGATTCCTTTATATAAGAGTAAAAGAACAGACCCACAAAATTACACCACTATTCTTAACGTGTGTTTACTGCCAAATCCTTAAACATATTCTCAGTTCCAATATCATAAAATTTGAGGCCGAGAAGCTTACGTCCACGAATCAGTACGGTTTCAGGAAGCATCGCTCGTGCAAAGCTCAGCCTTCCCATTTCTCACATGATACTCTGCGAACTGTAGATGATGGTTACCAGGCAGATTTTATATACATATATTTCCGAAAAATATTTGGCACGGTGCCCTACTGCGACTGTTACCGAAGGTACGAGCATGTGGAATAGTTTCCAGAAAGAGATTTTCACTCTGCAGCTGAGTGTGCGCTGTGGCAGTGGGTCGAAGACTTCGTAAAAGACAGAACTCAGTATGTTGTCCTCTACGGCGAGTGTTAGAGATAAGGGTACACTCGGAAAAATCCCATGGAGGTGTGATTGGATCGCTGTTTACTGTATACGTAAATGATCTGGCGGACAGGGTGGGCAGCAATCGGTCGTTAGTTGTCGATGATCCCGTGTGTCGAAGTTGGGTGATTATAGGAGGATACACGATGACTTAAACAAAATTTCTAATCGTTGTGATGAATGACAGCTAGTTCTAAACGTATAAAAAACAATTAGTGTAGATGAGTAGGGAAACACAGCTGCATTGTTCGGATACAGCATTAGTGTCGTGCTTGACACCGCCACGTCGTTTAAATATCTGGACGTAACGTTGCAGAGCGATACGAAATGAAGTGAGCACGTAAAGATTGTAGAAGGCGAATGGTAGATTCCTCTTTATTGGGACAGTTTTGAAGAACATAGACGCTGGTGCGACTTACTGAGTACTGTTAGTGTTTAGAAGTGTATTAGCGTAACGAACTGAAACAATTCAGAGGCAGGCTGCTGGACTTGTTACCAGTATGTTCGAACAACACGGAAGTTGTTCGGGATGGGAATTCCAGGGGAAGATGACGTTCTTAAAGAGGAACATTATTGAGAAAATTTAGATAACCGAAAGTTGAAGCTGACTGCAGAAAGATTCCACTGCCAACATTTCGTATAAGGAATACTAGAAATTAGGGCTCACTCGGAGGTATATAGCCAGTCGTTTTGCCCTCGCTCTATTTGCGAGTGGAACCCAAAGGAAATGACCAGTAATGGTACCAGATAACTTCCGCCACACACTGTAAGCTAGCTTGCGAAGTATGCATATGTAGGAAGAGAGTTAAAGCGTCACGAGGTGCAGAAACTGACCTCACTCATCCACCTCTTTCCGGACGTTTTGTAATAGCCACTACCCCAGAAACCAAATTCCCACACTGTGGGCCAGGCATGCAGTGAAAACACTGCTAAAAGCCCAAGAGCTTTTAATAATAGCGGATTACATTCTCTTACACATCAGTGGTGTAAGGCGACAGAATGACAGATGCCATCTAGGTAAATACAAATTTGAAAGAAGCGTAGATTGCTATCGCCATTAAATTCTGACTCGTTATTAATGACAGACAGACTGACAGACAGAGAGAGAGGCAGAGAGAGAGAGAGAGAGAGAGAGAGAGAGAGAGAGAGAGAGAGAGAGAGAGAGAGAGAAACAAACAAACTGTGGGGCATTTATTCAAACACCCTCGTAGCAAAACTGCCTACTTTGTTTCTCGTTCCCTAACCTGACGTCTTCAACATCACCTGATTTAATTAAACAATACCATTGTTTTGGATTTGTTGTTAATCTTGTATCCTTTAAAGACAATGTCCCTACCGTTCAACTGATCAAAGTCCTTTGGTATCCCTGACAATTAGATGTCATCGGCAAACATCAGAACTTTTATTTCTTCTCCCTGAATTTAAATATCGTCTCCAAATTTTTCTTTGGTTTCCATTCTGCTTTCTTAATTTGCAGATCAAATAACATCTGGGATAGGCTACATATGTCACTTTTCAACCATTGCTTCCCTTTCACGCCCATCGACTTTTAACCGCCGTCTGCTTTCTGTAAAGGTTACATAAAAAAGCTTTTAAAGCTTTTACGCTCTGCATTTTACCCCTACCACATTCAAAACTTCACAGTGAATTCCAATCTACATAGCCAAAAGCTATCGCTAATTCTAAAACTGCTTTAAACGTAGGCTTTCTATTCTTTAACACGTTTTCCAAGATAAAGGCGTAGTCCATAATGCTTCGCAGAGTTCCTACATTTCTCCGAAATACAAACTGATATTATTTAGGTCTGATTCTATTATTTTTCTATACTTTCGTAAATAATGCGTCCGTTTCTTGAAAACATGACTTATTAAACTGATGGTGAGGTAATTTTCACACCTGTTAACTTCTATTCCAAAGAAAGCAGATGCTATTACCTCATTAACGTCAGAGCGTGTGTCGCTCCTACGATACAGCTTGCCCACAATATGAAACAGTATTATCACATTTGCGCCTCACCCCGCATTCCAACAGCATCTCCATAATTCTGAGAGCACGTCGTCTATTCCAGGGGAGCCTTGGTTCAATTAGATCTTTCAGTACTTCCTCAGATTCTGCAAACGGTATCATATTTCCATTTCCTGTACTTCCTCTTCCTTTTTTATAATTCGGTTCCTACTTCCAAGTTCCATCTCCTTAATTTCCTACGTCTGTTACAACCTGCAATTAGTTACTAATTTCAGTTGGACAATCTTTGTCCGGGAAATATTTTGCCGTGGAAATATTTCGCTGGCCAAAATCTGGATTAGATATGCTTGATTGTATAATGGTAATCTGAACCAATCTGGTGTCGCCAGGTCACCCCACGTATGTAGCCTATCATAATTCCTACACAGTGTTAGTGAGGTTTAAATTACGCTGTGTAACATTCTTCAAGGCAGCTTCTCGTTTAATCCTCCTCCCCCTTCCCCCTTCGTACCCCAGTCGTCTCTATATTCTCCTAGTTCTCAATCTCTTCCTTCACTTCCTACTAGATTCCTGTTCCACTGCTATATTTTCGGTTTCCTTAGATACCTGAATTTTTTTTTCATTCTCATCTGCAGAGCCATCGTGCTACTGTCGTGGTTGTTGCCTTCATGTCTCTCTTGGCTACGATAATGGTTTTACTATGTTGATCGTAGCTTGCCTGCAGTGCTATTGTCATGTTATTAGACATACTCCTACAGTACACTTATTTGATTTGGTACTCCTAACCCTATATAGAATGGACTAGAAGCTATTATCAAAAAAACCACTTCGCTCTTCCCCTGCCTCACTCCAGCAACATTCCGCGCTTTTGTTCGCTACGTTTCCACCGCCAGCCGCATATTCACTTCAAACGGCCCTTCTCTTAAAACATTTGTTTGTTCTTACTCCTGAAACCCTCATATTAGGAGATTAGTGGAAAACCAGTTCCGTAATTTGTGTTGACATGTACACGACTAAAACTTCAAGAAAGTTAAAGATACGAGCAGACGATATGTTACATGCTGTATACTTCAGTAGTTCATTACTAAACATTTTCATAAGTATATTTTTCCCGAAATGTTTCTCTCGACGGTGCATTTCAGTAGTCGACAAAGTGAATCCCCTCAATGGTCAGTTTTTGGGATCTTTTCACGATATTCAGACTACGCGAAAGAAAACAAGAGATCAGATAGGCTGGCAGAACGTCCTCTCCTCGTGGAACGATTTTCGCTTTGCTTTAAGGAAGAAGGGGCTGATAACTTCGTAGTCTGGTCCCTTTCAAGATCGTTTTTCAGTAATCTTTGAAGTTAGCCATTAAGGGTAAGCCGAATGGAATGAGACGTACTGAGCCATGTCTGTCGTTCGTAATGAACTGTACTGTTGATGTACTTCAGATTTGTAATAACAATTTGGTAAATTCCTGTCTTTCAAGATCTCCAGAAAATAGATAACAGGAATAAATCCCCTTTACAGCACTTACTCCAATAGGAAAGAGTATAGGCTACGAATAATGCACTGCCGTTTCCTGTTCTAAAATCTAAACGTGAGATAAAACTGGGACTTCCTTCATGCTGTGATTTAAAAGTACTGACCCTTAAGAGTTTTCTTTCTGGTTAACGGGTATCTCAGCAACAGGTTCTAAAAATAAAGTAACTTTTCCTGATTAGGTTAATATTGTATATCTAAACTGTAGAATTCGTAACATACAAGACGCATTATTCTTAATTATGTGAATCAATAAGCATAACTCGTATTGTTTCAGGTTATGGAAGAAACTTGTACACACATATCGTGGCCTACCAGGCTGAAAATAGGAGCAAAATCTAAAAAAGGTAAGAGACAAAATATAAACTTTACTTTCAGGGTCTCTTCTCGCTAGCCTACAAGTCAATGACGCAGATCTTTGGCAACGATAATCGTACGCCTCTTTAACTGGATAAGACTCCAAAATGGGCCTCGTTCCCATTGGTAAATAATGCGCGCTTAGTGTTAAATTTGACGTAGAGAAGTTGCTCTGAACTAAAAGTAAGAGAACTGCCACCGAACAAATTGTTACTTGGAGATATTCTTGTACAAATTAAAATTGTAGCGACATGCATATATCCCAGTGACCAATAAGTCACAAAATATAATCCAAAATGTAGGTAGAAAACATTTGATCATGCGAACATCCGCAACTGAGAATCGCTTCAGTTACCAGTAACTCATTCATTGCACGGCCGGTTTCGAAGCCTAATCTTCAGGCAGCATCAAATAACTGAGACATACATATCTGGAGGTCGGGCCAGTCAGTCACGGAGGGACAGGTCGCACTTACGTCAAATTCCGTGTTGCGCTGTCAAGGCGGACGCAGCGGTTGCTGGTCCTAAACTCCCACGCGTTCGTTTGGCGTGGGTGGGATCCCGTGGCTGTCCCGACCGCTACATTTGTCTCCGTAATTACGTGGTTGCACTCAAGATAACGCATTAGGCTTAAAAACCGGATGTGTCATAAATACTACTCGCAACTGAAGCGGATTTTTTGTTCTATCGAAAATGCAGGAATCAGTGGTCATTGTGACACAGAGAGAGAAGTGGAAAAGTGGCTGTAAAGTATAAGCTGAATGTGTCTAATTCGTGATGTGTATATGATACTGTTCCACCTTTGTCACACATTAAAAGGTTACGGTCAGCACTTCCGAAACTGACATGCTACTGAAATGCGTTAACTTCTCCGTTGACATAATTCACATATTCTTCTCGCCAGAGCAAGAATACAATCTAAGAGCTTACTCCTGTGTGCAGTAAGCAATTACTGGACTCACTAGGCTTACTGGTCAGTCCAGAAGCACAGTTCTTGTACTGTATTTATACTTTCAAAAATGTAAGTTTTGACATAATTGTCAGACTTTATTTTGCTGTCGAGTATGATGGCAACAGATTATATGGTAAATCAGGGCAAGCATTTGATTCTATGTGAGCTGGCTTTAAGTGATAAAACATGACGCAGCTCGCAGCTCGGAGCTCGAAATTAATGGAGCATATAAAGTCTTGCTGTGTCGCGCGTGCAACATTTTGATCGCCAGGATAAACTCGAGCGCCGAAAGACGAATACGGGCAGTAACTAGCGGGAAGGGAAAAATTTTTGATGGGGTGAGGGAGGGGGGCGGGGGTTACGTGCAAAACGTACCAGTCAGCTAAGCACTTAAATTTGCAGCATCCGTTACAGCAGCCTACATAGAGATGCGCATCTAACAATAGTGGACCACTACAATGCGGACGCTGACTTGTCATCTCGGCCGTTTGGACCCGCAGCATCACTGCTACTAATTTAAATGTAACGTTCGTGGCTACCTGCCGTCTGAAGCGTGGAATCCCTGCACTTTGTTTCGGCGCTGACGGAGAGTCCTCTAGTACGAGAGTTGTCCCTCGATGGAAAAAGCCAGCAATAAGAAGAGAGGAAAAGAAAGTGTGAAATGGGCAGTTCAGCTTTCCGAGCCTGCAAGAGGTAATAAACATAAATTTTCCTTACACGCTATGAAGGTCTCACTAATCGTAAAACGATCGCTCTTTCCTTCAGTTAGTCGTTGTGGTTTTCGTAAGTGGTACCGAGATAAGAGTTAAGCCGGAATAAAATCATTGCAAACAGCGGTTAGTAGACTACAAATTACGCAGGTGGAAGCGAAACCTACCTAGACGTGTTAGAACTGATCCAGCCATCGCATACACATGTGAGCTTTCCGTAAAGGCATGTAAAATAGCCAGATTGGTTTACACACTTAAATCCATAGATCCGTAACAAGACAGGTGGAAGATCAATGCATGATAGGTTAATGCGCCATCCGAGCGTCAGGTTGTCCTCAGCGATGCGGAAATAGTGAATCCTATATATTTCTTTTTCATGCATTAGATTGTAAGCATTGAAATGTATACATATTTACGTAAGATAAATTTGCGTTACTGTAATCGAGGATCGTAGAAAGACTTCAGAGGCATACCTACACTTATCTCATCGAAGGACTGGAACTTAACCGAAATAGTTAGGTAACATTCGTGTTATGTGAAATGGTCATTACATCAGTGACTTTCGTTGGAGCAATACATACTACAGTGTGTTGGCCTCTACGAAGTCCATCAGGTATGTCTTAAACCGTAATTTACTGACAGAATATTCTTATAGTTGCCGGCAAGCAATTTAAATTGTTACTGAATAATTGACACGTTTCTGGGCAAAAGTGAGCAACTTAGTCTTCATGAATTTTGATCCTATTCCTGGTGTTAATTCCATTAACTGATCCGTAGGTTCGAATGAGGTGTATTACTCGAAATTAATTTTATTGTATGGTCTCAAAGACCTTTACTTAAGAAGGGTGTAAGATGAGTTGTTATATGAACACGAAAATCTTTTGCTTGGCTTGATTTGTTAACTCGTTTAGCGTGTAACATTAGGAAATGGAAATACTGTCAAAGCTTTAATTTCACGTAGCCCATGCCTGACAATATTGCAAATAAATATTTCTTTAGTTATTCCAGCAGCTAAGCAACTTTCTCCTCCTAATTGAACTTGCCATCCATGAATTCAATCAGCTGAGACTATTACTAGTTCAAAGCTTTCACGGCCCATAAATTTTATCATGTTTTTGGGAGTTGCTGTGCTGATCTGGCAGATGTTGGTACTGAGGAAATTTGGTAATGTCCTCATTCTGTGTGTCTGTTGCTTGCAAGCAACATACAGTTTTTGCTGCAGTGGTTATCCGTTTCGGGCTGACACGCCCATCCCCAAACCAGACCTAAAAAGTACAGAGTACGTGTCGTACAATAATTTTCACATACGGTATGCATGTACATATTGCAGGTATTTACATGCTTACAGACATACCTCGTCATTAACCTAACAAGTCGTACAATATCGTGCCATAAGGTACAAATACTTTCTGTACAAAGGCAAACTGTAGGCAGTAAGTGCTCTGATATTAGCCTGTGTCCACAGTTGCACCTCACACAAGAAAATTGATAAACTTACTTCCAGTAGTCAACAGGACACCTTAGTAGCTGTCGGCTGTCTATTAGTATTCTATGGTGTTGCATCACCCATTGCCGTTTACTGATAACACTTTCAAAAAAGTAGAAAAATTTCAATTTTACGTTATACGAACTGTTAACAATTTTGTTTTACAAAATAACGTAGCAGCCAAATGATACAAAACCAGGTGGTGACGACATAGCTCGCACTCATGTGTACAACCTTACATTTTTATTGTCGGGTACAGTATCAAGCATTCCATACAGGGAGTCGGTGCTAAAATCTAAAATTCGCTTTCCTTATAGTGTAAGTTTCCACATACTGTCTAAAGACATAAGGTGGAAGACAGAAAAGTCACATCTTTTTCAAATTAATTTATGCAACCTTTGATAACAAACTGCAGTTCCACAACAAACAAACATCAAACAGCACCACATTGAGCATTGCCCGACGTAATCATCATCCATGGCACGAAGGCAGGATTTAAAGCCAAAACGTTATCTTTACATTGATCGTACATACGTAAAATTGAAGGTAAAAGTATTATATATAAATGCCGGTAGAATATCACAGCGTATGGTTACATTACAAAAAAGCCTGTTACAAATAATATGCTAATCAGGACGTGTGCAGATACGCATTTGAATAAGTGTATCAAATACCTACGCACGCAACATACGTGTGCTGGTAGTAAATCATATGCCTTTCACTCTGAAAAGGAATAACCATAAGTGCCACTGACACAAACAGCACAGCACATTTTGCGATCAATGCGTACCGTACCATATCGTACAACGTTATGGAATCGAACTCCTTACCGCCTTTCGTTTGATGCGCTAAAAATTTCTTAATAAAACAAAATCACCTATCACATGACGCCTTCCTAAACTTAAAAACACGAATAAAGTTATTATGCGCCAATTTCTATGCGCAGTCCTTGCGACATCAGGCCGTACACACTGGAGAGTCAAACTGCTACACCTGCCAATAAAGTGTGGTGCCCCTGGCGACAGTAAAGTTCGTTAAGCCACTAGAAAGTTAGCACATATGTATGTATTCGTTGGCATAATTACTCTCTCTCTCTCTCTCTCTCTCTCTCTCTCTCTCTCTCTCTCTGTGTGTGTGTAATTTTTATAACACATTCATATTTTATGCATGACACCTTGTAAGAAACAGATTTTGTTTTAATAACTGATATTTAGTGCATAAAATGTGTGTGACCAATTTCCGGCACACGTCGTGATGGCGCATGTTATTTGTAACCTGTTCTTCTTTAATGTAGCCCTATAAATTGTAATGTCTTTTATAATTTTTCAGTATTTACATTTTAAAGACATCAAGGAAGGAATTGGATTGCGTCTTGAAAGCCTTGGATCAAGTCAATCAGGAGGCTCCGTATATGTTGGCTCCAGAAAAAATCAGACTCTATATCTCACAACGTTTATTGAAAGTGCGATCTTACGGGTTATCAAACAAAATTTTGTTCTGGGTTGAGGATCTGTTCGTAGACACAGCATACTATCTGATATGTCAATTTTCCGAAAGAACGGATACAAGGTTTGGTGCAGGGAAATGTAGAGGGACCCTTAATGTTCTAGTTATTTTAATGACCTGTCAGACAGTATTGACAGTAACTTCAGTTCTTGCAGAAGTACTTAATTACGGTCAAGTAAGCTTCATAAATATGAAGTAAAATCTTCAAAAGATTGCGAAACATTACGAGTGGCAACTCATCTAAAATGATCGGAAGTTACAAATAGTGCACTCTCCACAATGCAAAAAAGTGCTATACAATGGCAATGGGCCACAAATGGAATCGGTGAACTCAAATATCTAGTGGTAACAACTTGCAGGGATGCAAAACGGAAGGATAGCATAGACTCTGGGATAAAGCAGATAGCAGACTTCAGTTCACTGGCAGGATACTGGGAAATCAATAGGCTATTTTAAAATCATTTGTGTACACCATCTTACAATATTGCTAAAGTGTGTAGGAACCATACAAAGTAGAACCACTAAGAGATACTGAATATACTGGGTGGTCAGGAACATACTGGAGAGCTTATAAGGGTGTTGTATGGTAGGTTCTGCTTAGAAATAATTACCAAAAAAATTAGATAAGTTGCGCCGTTTGTCAATTAGCGCTGAAGTCAGTCAGGCCGGCGCTATCGTCCCGCCAGATACGGTTTCACAGACAGACAGACAGACAGACAGAGAGAGAGAGAGAGAGAGAGAGAGAGAGAGAGAGAGACTCGACATGAGACGGTAGTAATAATCGAACCAGAGCCAAAAGCTTGGTAGTCTCATGCGCTGTCCTCTACGCCAAGGCATGGGAAACCTTTGGTGACCCGCAGTCCTGGTTCATATGTCCTTAAGCTCGCGGGCAATGTCACGATGCGTCGTGAACGTTCTTTACCTACGTTTTACCATAGGTGTTCTAAAAGTTTCCACTGCGAACTTCTGAACGCCATTAGTAAAGAAACAATGTTCACGACACGTACCGAAATGTAAATAAATGAAGATTGGATTCGAGGACCTTGAAATATCATGGAAAAATAAACGCATATATGTCACTAAACTCACTAGTGGCAACATTAAATTTAAATTACCTTCAGTTTCAATAGTGGCAGTTCTCTAACATGTCGATAGTGGGTAAGGTTTATTTAATGATAATGAGGATACACAAAACAAAATACGGCAGTGAGGCAGGCAATTTAGTTGACAAGCAATTAGGACTAACTTTTCTATTTTTGGCTTGAGGAAGCTCGTTAGCGTCTGTCAAATTCATTGTGTTAATATCCGCAAATACGATAAAGAAGCATTTTTGAAATATTTGTCCTAAAATACTTAGGATGACTAATCGCACAGGTATGGGTTTGTTTTAGTAGCACTAGGTACATGCAATGCGAGCGCCTGCCGCTCTCTCGCTGGCCGGACCTGACCATCTAGCTGCCGGTTGCCCACCTGACCCACGGTTTGACAACCGAGACTTATTGTATCTGGCACGCCGCTTGAATCTGGACGTGCAACGGTCTGATCGGCTAACTTCAATGTTAGTTAACGCGGAACCGGTGCGACGTACCTAACTTTGTTAACAGAGTTCTCAGCACAACCTATATTCCAACATCCTTACAAGCTTTTCAGGCTTACTGATCCCTCTGTATACGGAGTGGCAGTATGAATGGTCACAGGTTTGTTCGAACCGTGGGATAGCGTCACTGAAAAGCTGAGAGAACTAAACTAGCAGGCGCCTGAAGAAAGACGCCAGGTATCACACGGAAGCCTACTTGCAAAGTTTCAACAACAAATGGTAAGTGAAGAATCCAGAGCTATTCTTTAGCCCTGCGACGTATCGCCCGCATAAGAATAAACAAGACGAGAATAGACGACTTACTCCACGCACTGACATTTAAGCAGTCATTTTTCCTGCGCTCCGTAAACAACTGGAGCGGGAATACACAGTACAATCTGGAACTTCGTGCAATTGCTATGAACTTAGTGGAGTGCGGAGAACGGCTGCAGATACTCTGATAGGCCATGACACCTCCCAATATGGTGTCGAACCACCACCTGCCCGACATAGCGCAGCAGCTCGACATGGCATGGCATCAACAAGTCGTTGGAACTCTCTCGAAGAAATATTAACCATGCTACCTCTATAGCTGTTCGTAAACGCGGAAGTGTTGCCGGTGCTAGATGTTCTGCACGAACCGACATCTCGATTATGTCCCATAATTGTTGGATGGGATTCATGTCTGGCGATCTAGGTGGCCAAATCATTCGTTCGATTTGTCCAGCAAGTTCTTCAAATCAGTATCGAACAGTCTTGGGCCAGTGACATGTCGCATTGTCATCCGTTATAAAAATTCCATCGTTGTTGCCTGCAAATGGTCTCCAAGTAGCCGAACATAACCACACAAGTCAATAATTACTTCAGTTGGCTCAGGGGACTCAGTGCATTCCATGTAAACACAGCTCACACCATTATACAGCCACCACCAGCTCGCTCAGTGCCTTATTGGCAACTTTGGTCCATGGTTTCGTGGGGTCTGAGACACATTCGAACTCTACCATCTGACCGGACCGCGGTTTTCCAGTCGTCTGGGGTCCAATCGACATGGTCGCGAGCCCAAGAGAGGTGCTGCAGGCGATATCATGCTATTAGCAAAGACACTCGCGTCTCGTTGTCATCTGCTGCCATAGTCCATTAACGCCAAATTTTGCTGCAGTCCTAACGAATATGTTCGTCTTACGTATCTTACAGTTCTGCGATTATTTCACGCAGTGTTGTCAGTTAGCACTGAAACTGTAAGCAAACGCCGCTACTCTCGGACGTTAAGTGAAGACTATCGTCCATGGCGTTCCACGTGGTGGGAGGTAATGTCTGAAATTTGGTGTTCCCGACACACGTGGACCTCTGAATGTTGAATTCCCTAATGACTTCCGCAATAGAATGTACCATTCGTCTAGCTCCAACTATCATTCAGCGTTCAAAGTCTGTTAACTCCTGTCGCGCGGCCATAACCACATCGGAAGCCTTTCCAGGTGAATCAACTGACTACAAATGACAGCTCCGTCAATTAAATACCCTTTTATGCCTTGTGTTGATGTAACGTTCGGTCGACGACGATGTCGCTGAAACTGAAGCCCGGAGTAGGGAAGAGTGAGGAAGGAAACAGGCAGTATGTATCTAAGTGGATTAATCTCTTTGGTCCTAAGCGATTTGACAGGAAATGAAATCGAAGTTCATCTCTCCGTGATGGGAGTGCAGTGTGCTAGCCACTGCTCCACCCAGTTCGGCTTCTGAAAACGTGTAAATGCATAAAGGTTTTACAGTATAGTTATATTTATCAAATACAAGAAATAACTGGGTAACGGTGGGCAATCGGCCACTTAGCTCTTGAACTGAGACAACTAAAACTGTGCTTAGAGGTGTAGAATCTTCCACAAGCCATACACGTAAATTTCCAGCAAATGCTGCAGTGGTTTGCGCGATGGGCTACAGCTGATCACTGCGCTATCCTGCACCGAATGAAGCATCACGGACCTATAATTAGATGTGGTTTATAAGAGACAGTGTACGATATAATAAAAAGCATCCCCTGCCACGTCATCTGATCAAAAGTATCAGGACACCCTACGAAAAGCGGAATTGCCCGCTAGGTTGCACCGCAAGCAGACTCGCCAGTATAAAATGAGGCGGCAGTGCGGTGTTGTTAGTATAGAGGCTAACAGCAGAAAGGGCTGGTCCGCAGAACTCTGACTTCGAACATGAACCAGTCATTGGACGTTGCCCGAGTAACAATTTTCAACCTGTCTAAAGGTGCCAAAGTCGAATGATGTGATTGCGAACTAGAAACGCAAAGGAATAACCACATCTCAACAAAGACCAGGCAGATATCATGTGCTGAGACAGGATCGTCGAGCACTGTGATGGGTGACTGAAAAAAAAATTGCGTGAAATTAACGGAATGGATCACTTACGAGTTCCACAATGCTACCGGCAGTCAGTCCAGCGCCATTACAGTTCGTAAGCAGCTAAAACGAATGGATACGGATACAGTGGTCGAGAAGCTTCTCATAACCCACACATTTCTGTAGTCACTGCTAAGTGACGCTTGAGATTGTGTAAAGAGTGACACCACTGGACAATGGATGACTGGAAACGAGTGATTTGGAGTGATGAATCACATTGTGCCTTTGGGGAATCCGATGGAAGGGTTCAGACATGATGAATTCCTGGGGAACGTTAGCTGCCGTCGTTTGTAATCAACAGTGAAGTATCGAGAAAGTGATGTTAGGCGATCGGGTGGTGTTTGTTAGGTTGTCGTGTCTTTATTGCCCTTCAGAAAACGCCAAATGCAGGAGGACAACACATTATACAGCTTTGCTTACTCTATACAGTAGTGTCACAGTTCAGAGACATGTCTGTATTAACATGACAACGCATCCAGTCACAGCAACATCTGTGAGGCGTTGGAAGCAGCATCTGTGAGGTGGTGGTTTGTAGAAAACAATTTTTGAAATGGATGGACCCGCCAAGAGTTCAGACGTGGACCCAACGGAATACCTTCGGGATAAGGTAGAAAGTAGATTTCGCTCCATACCCCAGTGACCATTGTCACTACCTTCCCTAGTTTCGGCTCTTGGAAAGAATGGGCTGCCATTCCTCGACACACCTTTAGACATCTCTTCGAAAATATCTCCAGAAGAGTTCAAGCAAAAAAAAGGCAAATATTGGACATACCCATAAATGTTTGTCTGGACACTTTGATCAGTAGTGTATGTAGAGGTTACTTCCTGTTCCATTCATGAGGGAGGATGCGAGAAAATGGAATTGCTTAAGCACTCTGTTATTTGTGTAATATTACCTTAGTTTCAAAGAGCAACGCCTTATGGACAGAAGGGAAACTCCGTCCTGAAATCATGCTGTTGGAATTTCCGAAGAAAGATTCGGTGCGGGACTGTGTTTAGATTCTACAGCACTGATCCAGCGAAACAAGGGTGCAGTTATTCGCTCTGTCCTTCACAATATAAATTATCTAAGATTCCTCTTCCAACCTAATATGGATATCTCACTTAAACATTATTCCAACACTTGACATGTAAATGTTTTGTAATCGTAAGGAAGCGTTAAACTGTACTAGAAAATTTACGTACTTTCAAATTGATAGCTAGCTGCCAAACATCGCGCCATATTTTGTCCAGATTGGAATTAACACTGGTGAGATGATAGGATCTTGTCTGATCAGCCTGTTGTTATGGCCACAGCGTTCGAGGCTGTTACTTCAAAAACTCAATCCTCCGCAAAATTCGTGTTCTTTCTTACACATTGATGTCAATAGACAACTTTGCAGCTGACGTGCGCACAGAGATGATGGTGCATGTGGGTAGTTCTGTTTTTACTTATCTAAAACGCATGTTAAAAGTTTGCAGGTTTCTTACCTAAATCGTCTTCCATGAGCTGTAATAATAGTCCACTGCATATCATTAGCAGCGGAGAGGAAGAGAACCCTGACTTCCTCATTGCGGACCACTGCTCGGCTTCTACCACTTACAATCTGTTCCGAAATCAGAGTATGTGGTGTGTGATCTTAGCTAATCTACGCTCACATGTCTCTGGGTAAGAGTCGTATCGCACTGAAAATAACGTGCAAGCCATAAATAAGTGGCTGTCTAAAGCTTCATTCATCTTAAATTAACTCGAATCAGGTCAGTCGGATGTAACGTGCGAAACGTAGGAAAATTTGGCGACAATTTTCCGTCATCTGCATCAGAATATTAGATTCGTTACTGTTAACAATAGCTCTCCATTCATGCTGCGGCAGGGAAGTCCTTCATTTAAAGAAAAGAGCGTGCTCGTCTGTTCGGACGTCTCCCTGTAGCCGCACGTCCTACCTATACCTTTTTTTTCCTACCGCTCACTTTTGTATCTCTATTAATAGTAGAATTTTCTAACCGCCCACTGGTTCCATAGTATTGGTGATTCATAAAGTAGGAAGTAACTTTTAAATCATAAAATTTATAATGCGGACGTGCGGCAAATTTAAAGCTAATAATAATTACCATAGGCTTTGTCAAGATTTTGTGAAAACTTACAGAAAAGTTCTTAAAACCCCTACTGCTCATCACGAAAGCTGGAATGCCCTCTAGTGGTCGGTAGGGACAAGGGTACAAGTCTTCATGCTTGAAATACATATACCGTGCTCTGCATAGCCATTTTTCACTCTGCGCGCATCATGAACAGTGCTGGGTTTCCAGTGCTGTACAATAAAAGATCCATATTTTTTAAAAGTTGAATGACGCTGTAATTAAGTTCTCAGATGCATCGCTGCCCTTCGGAACCGGTCACTTTCTGTATGCAAACTGGCGCAAATTTACCCTACAGCAGACTGATTCAAAAATGTTCGGCCAGCAGGTAGGACGCACTCCTCATAAACCACTCAAAAGGACAGAACTGCCTCCACCATATTTCGCCGTAGCTCTCTATAGACGAAGACATACCCTGATTTCAAACTTTCCCATAAACTCATGAGCCAGAACATTTAGACCACTGGCCAGCGTGAGACTGAATGCGTCCTGGTGGTGGTGCAGATTCATGACGAAGTAAGGAAAGAATGTAAGCGGAAGAGAGACGAATGGGCAGTCGTTATAGCGAAGATACGGTCCGCAAAGGCGGAAATCCACTGATGTGTTTTGAGAAAGGGCACATTGATGTGGCACTACAACTGGAAACGGGGATCTCTGAAACGGGGATCTCTGAAACGGGGATCTCTGAAACGGGGATCTCTGAAACGGGGATCTCTGAAACGGGGATCTCTGAAACGGGGATGCTGGTCTCTCGTTGCACTGCAGTCGTGGGCACCTATGTCGCCCGTTGCACTGCAGTCGTGGGCACCTATGTCGCCCGTTGCACTGCAGTCGTGGGCACCTATGTCGCCCGTTGCACTGCAGTCGTGGGCACCTATGTCGCCCGTTGCACTGCAGTCGTGGGCACCTATGTCGCCCGTTGCACTGCAGTCGTGGGCACCTATGTCGCCCGTTGCACTGCAGTCGTGGGCACCTATGTCGCCCGTTGCACTGCAGTCGTGGGCACCTATGTCGCCCGTTGCACTGCAGTCGTGGGCACCTATGTCGCCCGTTGCACTGCAGTCGTGGGCACCTATGTCGCCCGTTGCACTGCAGTCGTGGGCACCTATGTCGCCCGTTGCACTGCAGTCGTGGGCACCTATGTCGCCCGTTGCACTGCAGTCGTGGGCACCTATGTCGCCCGTTGCACTGCAGTCGTGGGCACCTATGTCGCCCGTTGCACTGCAGTCGTGGGCACCTATGTCGCCCGTTGCACTGCAGTCGTGGGCACCTATGTCGCCCGTTGCACTGCAGTCGTGGGCACCTATGTCGCCCGTTGCACTGCAGTCGTGGGCACCTATGTCGCCCGTTGCACTGCAGTCGTGGGCACCTATGTCGCCCGTTGCACTGCAGTCGTGGGCACCTATGTCGCCCGTTGCACTGCAGTCGTGGGCACCTATGTCGCCCGTTGCACTGCAGTCGTGGGCACCTATGGAAAGCAGTTGAAGGAGGGTGAATCCACAAGTAGGCCGTATGGTATTGGATGACCATGTCTCACCACAAAACGTCGGTCAGTAGATCCCTCCACTGTGTAATCTGGGAGAGACAGCGATCTGTAGCAGATCTGACAAGAGTGCAGTCCTGATGCAGGCACAAGTGTTTCGGAGCACACCGTTCAAAAGCCGTTTCTGAACACGCAGCTCCACATCACACGATCCCTATCTGTTCCTGTATTCACCCAACATCATCGGTTATGATTTCAGTGGGAACACAGTTTTCACCGTGGATCAATAGAAACTTTTTGCTTGTCGAATGAATTGCTTCTGTTACTTTAAGTGGATATGGTTGCGTCCTTACACGCCGCCAGCCAGGCGAATGGTTGCACAACACATGCATTGCGCCGCAGATACAGCCTGGCAAGGTTGAATTACGCTGTGGGGTACATTGAGTTGGGCTTCCATGGGATCTGTGGCGATAATCGAAAGCATCATGACAGCAGTGAACTACAAAAACATTATTGTGGACTACCTGCATCGCTCAGTGCTTGAACTCTCCTCCTGTGGCGATGACATCTTCCAGTAGGAGGTCAGAAGCGTGCTACAGTGGTTTGAGCGGTATTATAGCGAACTCCCATTGTCCTGTCCAGCAAATTAGCCTGGGCTGTACCGATTGGAACACACGGTCCCCGCTGCGGGCTCATAAACTGCCATCCCATAATTTGGGGAATTTCTTGACCTGTGCGTAGACATCTGATGCTATATACTGCTGAAATCCTGTCAAGGACTTCCCGAATCCATGCGAAGCAGAATCTGTTGATATAGGGGACAGGTGATGGATAATATCGGAAATAATGAATAGCATTGAAAAGTTTAAATTCTCGTTGTTGTTGTTGTGGTCTTCAGTCCAGAGACTGGTTTGATGCAGCTCTCCGTGCTACTCTATCCTGTACAAGCTTCATCTCCCAGAACCTACTGCAACCTACATCCTTCTGAATCTGTTGAGTGTATTCATCTCTTGGTCTCCCTCTATGGTTTTTACCCTCTGCGCTGCCCTCCAATGCTAAACTTGTGATGCCCTGATGCCTCACAACATGTCCTACCAATCGATCCCTTCTTCTAGTTACGTTGTGCCACAGATTTCTCTTCTCCCCAATTCTATTCAGTACCACCTCATTAGTTATGTGATCTACCCATCTAATCTTCAGCATTCTTCTGTAGCACCACATTTCGAAAGCTTCTAGCCTCCTTTTTTCTAAACTATTTATCGTCCACGTTTCACTTCCATACATTGCTACACTCAAACAAATACTTTCAGAAAAGTGGCTAAATCAATACTCGATGTTAACAAATTGCTCTTCTTCAGAAATGCTTTCCTTGCCATTGCCAGTCTACATTTTATATCCTCTCTACTTCGACCATCAGTTATTTTGCTCCCCAAATAGCAAAATTCTTTTACTACTTTGTCTCATTTCCTAATCTAATACCCTCCATATCACCCGATTTAATTAGACTAAATTCCATTATCCTCGTTTTGCTTTTGATGTTGTTCATCTTATATCCTCCTCTCAAGACACTGTCCATTCCGATCAGCTGCTCTTCCAGGTCCTTCGCTGTCATCGGCGAACCTCAGTTTTCAATTCTTCTCCATGGACTTTAATACCTACTCCGAACTTTTCTTTTGTTTCCTTCATTGCTTGCTCAATATACAGATTGAATAACATCGGGGAGAGGCTACAACCCTGTCTCACTCCCTTCCCAACCACTGCTTCCCTTTCATGTCCCTCGACTCTTAACTGCCATCTGATTTCTGTACAAATTGTAAATAGCCTTTCGCTCCCTGTATTTTACCCCTGCCACCTTTAGAATTTGAAAGAGAATATTCCAATCAACATTGTCAAAAGCTTTCTCTAAATCTACAAATGCTAGAAACGTAGGTTTGCCGTTCCTTAATCTATTTTCTAAGATAAGTCATAGGGTCAGTATTCCCTCGCGTGTTCCAACATTTCTACGGAATCCGAACTGATCTTCCCCGAGGTCGGCTTCTACCAATTTTTCCATTCGTCTGTAAAGAATTCGTGTTACTATACAATTTCCAATAAGAATAACGCCCGCAAGCAAAGTAGCGCTTCAGGGAAATCTAACGGGGTTCAACGCAGCTACTTTTGTTTCTAAATGTTACTAATTAAACCATGCGCTGGTATTGTTAGTTCTCTTGTTTTTTCTGCACTCCAAATAAGTCTACGTAGCTGCGGCATGCGATATAGCTGGCATTTCTGTGAGATATGCTACGGAAGGGATCAGAGCACTTTAAACTGCAAGAAAATTGACTATAGTTAATTTATACGGTACAGACGTTTGGCGTAAGGTCATGGACTACGAATATCTGAGGAACTGTATGCGCGAGAAAAAGTAGCGCCAAGTATTAAATTCTATTACATGCCAAATAACAGATAAGAGGATCTGTGGGTTATACGAAGTTACGTTAAACTGAATATAAGAACACTTAGCTTTGTGAAAGTAAAAGCGGGCAAAGTTTGAAAGATTTTATTGAAGTATAGTAATGGACCATAGTCTTAGCTATAATACGTTTGAGCGCCAAACTATAAAAATCGCGGACATTTTAGTTGCCGTAATTGCTGAGAGTAATTGTAGGTAGCCGTCCTCAGCCATCCTCCATTTCGCCAAGAAGCACTGCTGGCGGCCAATCAACCAGCCAATCACCGGCGGCAGGAGCTGCCCCCCCCCCCCCCCCCCCCCCCAAACCTATGGATTGGGGTCTTCTGGCTGGCTGGATGCCATTCCACGCTGTCAGCCACAGGCTCTCAGCAGTTGATAAGTTGACGGTAACAGTGGTGAGATTCTCCATTTTTCGTCCGCCCTATGCCAATTACCCATTGGAATAACCATGGAATTTGCTCCAATTGGAATGAAGTGTTGATCCTCTTAAGATCCTACTCCCCGGTCATCTTATTCCTTCAGGAAACAAAGCTATGCCTCCATGATCGCTTTTTCCCCTCATTTCTAATCATTCCTGTTTGATCACCCCTCTGTTGCTGCCATTCTGTCACATGGGAAGTTCAGATTATTCTCCATGATACTATCCATTATCACCGAATCCACTTACACAGTTCACTGTACATCCTTCTTTTCTGGATTCGCCTTCACTTTTTGTACCATATACATTCCATCATCCACACCAATGGCAAGAGCTGATCTCCTTCATTCCCTTGGTCAGCTCCCACCACCTATTTGCTGGTTGGGGACTTCAATGCACACCACCCACTTTGGGGATATGTCCTTGTTAGTGTGCATCCCTATTGATTGGCCTCTTCCACCAAGAGGATCTGGTTCATGTCAGCACTGGGAACCTACATTTTTGTCTGCCTCCATGTCAACCTACTCTCATTTGGACCTTTCGGTAGGTACTGTTCGGCTAGCTCAGCACTTTGAATGGTTCACTGTTGCTGATACACATGCGAGTGACAATTTTCTGTGTGTCCTTAAATTATAGCCACAACTGCTACCTATGCACCCAAGATGCTGGAAGTTTGCCCTAGCTGACTGGACACTTCTCCTCTCTAGCAACGTTTGATGACAGTCAATTTCCTAGCACAAACGGAATGCTGAGTACCTCATACCTCCCCTTTTGTCTGGTGCCCCCCAGTTCCTTGGTGGCATGAGGTGTGCTGTGATGCAATACGTGAGCAGAGACATGCTCTTTACGTTTTCCACCATAATCCTACGTTGGCCAACTGTATCCGCTATTAGTAGTTAAGTGTGCGATGCCATTGCATCACCGAGCGAGGTGGCGCAGTGGTTAGCACAATGGACTCGCATTCGGGAGGACGACGACGGTTCAATCCTGCGTCCGGCCATTCTGATTTAGGTTTTCCGTGATTTCCCTAAAATTGCTCCAGGCAAATGCCGGGATGGTTCCTCTGAAAGGGCACGGCCGACTTCCTTCCCTGTCCTTCCCTAATCCGATGAGACCGATGACCTCGCTATTTGGTCTCTTTCCCCAAAACCAACCAACCAACCAACCATTGCATCAAATGTAATAAAAATAAGGCAAGCTGGGATTTTTTCACCAACTCCTTTAATATCTTCAGTCTCTCATCCATTGTTTGGAGCCGAATCGGACAGATATCTGGCATGTTCAGTTTCTCATCAACCTTTTGGGCTCACCATCACGCAGGATACGTTAGTGGACCGAGTCGCAATCTCTAACTCATTGGGTCAACACTTTGAGATTTTGAGCTCTTCTAATTACCCATCAGCCTTTCTTCTGAAGAAACAGGTAGCAGAAGAGCGACCTCTTGCTTTCTCCTCTCAAAATCGCGAAAGCTATAATGCCTTTTTTCCTAGGTGGGAACCGACAAGCACACTCCTCCTCTCGCTCTTCTGCTTCGGGACTGCATGGTGTCCACGTCCAAACGTTTCTGCATCTATCATACCCTAGTCTGTGCTATCTGCTTCGCCTTTATAATAGACTTTGGGTCGACAGTATCTTTCCAGGGAAGATGGTGGGAAGCTATCGTCATTCCTGTTCTGAAACCTGGAAAGGACAAACATCTCCCCTCCAGCTATCGCCCAATCTCCTTCAAGAGTAGTGTTTGTAAGGTTTTGGAGCATATGGTAAATTGCCGTATAGGCTGGTGGCTGGAGTCCTGAAACCTTTTAACAACTGCCCAATGCCGTTTCGGAAAGCATTGTTTGGCAGTTGACCATCTTGTCGCTCTCTCCACTTATATCATGAACAATTTTCTCAGGAAACGCCAAACGCTAGCTATATTTTTTTATCTGGATAGGGCATACGATACTTATTGGAGGACAGGCAGCCTCTACACACTGTTCTCTTGGGCTTCCGACATGGGCTACCCGTTTTCATCCCTGAATTTATGAAAGAGCGCACATTTAAGGTGTGGGTGAACACTTCTCTATCCTGTACTTTCTCCCAAGAAAACGGGGTTCCCTGGGGCTCCATCCTAAGTGTTGTACTGTTTGCCGTCACCATAAATCCATTTGCAGACCGTCTCCTTCCCGACGTCTCGGGCTCCCTCTTTGTCGATGATTTTGCGGTCTGCTATAGCTCTCAATGGACCAGCCTTCTTGAACAACGTCTTAAAGGATGTCTCGATTGCCTCCACTCACGGAGGATTGAAACCAGGTTCCAATTTTCTCCCTGTAGGACAGTCAGTGTAAATTTTTGCCATCATATGGAGTTCTATCCGCCTTCCTTACATCTAGGCCCTGTTGACCTTCCATTCACGGATGTCACCAAATTCTTGGGACTTAAGTTTGACAGAAAACTGTGTTGGTCTTACCACGTTCCATATCTTTCGCCTAATGTCTGATCCTTCAACGCCCTCAATGTTTTGTGTGGTACCTCCTGGGAAGCGGACAGAGTGGTCCTCCTCCACCTATATCACACCTTAGTGTGCTCAGAATTGGACTATAGAAACCCAGTTTATTCCTCTGCATGGCTGTCTATTCTTCGCAGTCTCTCTCGCCGGCCGGAGTGGCCGTGCGGTTCTAGGCACTACAGTCTGGAGCTGAGCGACCGTGACGGTCTCAGGTTCGAATCCTGCCTCTGGCATGGATGTGTGTGATGTCCTTAGGTAGTTAGGTTAGTTAGGTTTAATTAGTTCTAAGTTCTAGGCGATTGATGACCTAAGAAGTTAAGTCACATAGTGCTCAGAGCCATTTTTTCTTTGGCTTCTCCATTCTGTTCACTGCCGTGGATTGTGTTTAGTGTCTGGAGCTTTTTACACTAGCCCTGTGGAGAGCCTTTAAGCTGAGACTGCTGAACCTCCACTGTCCAATCAGTGAGCTATCCTCCTGAGTTGTTATGCTAGTCACCTGTCTTCCATGCCTGATAATCTGACCCATGCCTTTCTTTTACACCACCTCAGACTTAGGGTATGCAGCCAGCCTTCCTCTCTACCAACAGAGTCCACTTCTTCCGACTGCTACATTCACTTTCCTTTCATTTTCCTAAAACTTTCTTGACAAATGGAGGTAAGATGCCACCTTGGCTTCACCCCGGACCTGCCTTCTTTGTGACCTTCATCAGCTTTCCAACGATAGTACAACCCCCACTTCCCCCACAGTTTATCATCGGGCATTTGCTACTCTATGCGCACAAATGGAGGATGCCACATTTATTTACACTGACGGCTCCAAGACCCCCTTTGTTGTTTAGAGTTTCTATACTACTGATGACACCCCTATTAGATTTTAGCTTCCCAACCAGTGTTCGGTTTTTACTGTGGAGCTTTATTCTGTTCTCCAGGCTGTACAATATATCTGTCGCCATCAGTGGGTACAGTATATTACATGCTTGGATTCGCTCAGCTCTCTTCTCAACCTCCAAGCTCTTTTCCCATCCACCCTCTAGTCCACTGGACTCAGGACTGCCTCCACATGCTCCACTTTGGGGGCATCTCTGTGGCAGTCCTCTGGATCCCAGGGCATGTTTGTATACATGGAAATGAGAAAGCAGATATAGTGGCAAAGGCTGCTGTCTCTTCCTCGATCCGCTGTTAGCGTGGTTCCCTTTGCCGATCTGCAGAGTGTTTGTCATGTTGCTCTTTTATGGCACACAAATTAGTCTGCACTCTCGCATAATAAATTACGGGACATAAAATCTTTTCCCTGTGCTTGGGCCCCTTCCTCACTGCCTCATTGTCAAGAGAAGGTAAGTTTAACTATACTCCACATTGGGCACTGACTTTTTAGCTATCAACATTTTTTAAGTAGCAGTCCTCCTCTTTGTCCCCAATGCTCTCAAATGTGGATGGTGAGACAGCTTTTACTTCTGTGCCCCTATTTTAATCCACTATGCACCTGTTTGCAGCTGTCATCTAATATATCTTCCCTTTTAGCAGATGACACACACTCAGCAAATTGCATCCTTGAGTTAAGTGTTAGGGAGATGACATCGGTCATCCGAAGCTCTTTTCAGGAAAAACACCCCTCCCCCCCCCCCCCCCCCCCCCCCGCCATTCAATAGCACTTTTTTAAGGTTACCTTTCATTTTTAGTTTCCCTTCTCCTTGAGTTTCACTCCCATTTCTGCTGATTTAAATTCCTGTTTTTACTCTTCACTAAGCCCACAAAATGGTCATTTTTGGACATAGCTGTTTTGTGCCCTAGAACCGTAATAAACAGAACTTTCTTATTTATGATGAAGTGATTATGTATCCTCGGTTGTAGATAAAATAGAAATGGTAAGTGTTTTGTTTGGTCCATGGGAGGCTGTTGTAGAAATGCCCAAAAATCTGAAATGGCAAACTCTTAAAGATTGACAGAAATTATCCTGCAAAAGTCTAATTAAAAGAATTTCTAGAACGAGTATTAAGTGAAGAATCTGGAGATTATTTTCATCCCTGGTATACATTGCTCCCATAGAGATTAAGACAAAATTAATTACTACATTTGCAGAGACATGTAAGTATTCTTTCCTCCCACACTATTTACACAGCTGGGATGGAAAGAAAATGTGATAACCCTGTCGTGCACATAAGTGGTTTGTAGAGCATATATATTCATTTAACTAATTAACAATGATTGAAAATGTAATTAGGTGGATGAAAAATCTGCACACCTAGTGTGACAGGAAAAACACGCAAAGTTAAATGTACAAGGTTTAGTAGGCAGTGGCTCCTCATGGCAGAAGAGGGGGGGGGGGGGGGGGGGTGAACAAAACTGACTGGTGAATTTACAAAATAGTGAGTTACAGAAAAATCACCCAGAACTTATAAGGGTCTTCTGGTCTGGGGTTAAGAGTGACTTCCCTTTCACTCTCCCCAGATAGTCCTTTCCCTGCAGCTTTATTCCTTCCTCTTCTGCCAGAAGGGACTACTGGCTCAGAAAACTTGTTTCTTTAACTTCGGTTTTTCTCCTGTCTGCTGCATGGTGAGAGGATTTTTTATCTATTCAATTATATTACACTATATTTTCAAGAATCAGTTATTTTCATTGGTATGTAACTAACAAGGATGATACAGGAAGATACCTGTACATGAATTTTGCTCATTAATTCATTATGTTAAATGCAAATGTACAGGCACAGCAACATAACAAATTCCAGAATTTGCCAGAGAGGGCAAGAAGACAGTCTAAACAAAAAACACAAACATACAGCAGGACAAAAAATAATGTACTGCTCAGGACAGGTCAACTACAGTGATGACATCCTGTATCAATTTATACTTAAAACTGCTTTCTGTTGGCAGTCTCAAGGTGCACACACAATACAGAAAATAAAATGATAAAAGAGAACTCTGTAAATAAAACTGTGGTGAAACATGTCTAGCTGTTAAACAAAAGCTTCTGTCAGTAGTCCTACAAATGTATCAGAAGAATAAATATAAATTTTAAAGTTGGATGTTAGTAGGTGGAAGTTACTCCATATGGCTTTCAGACAGATTGGCTGTCAAAATAGGGAAACTTGGAAACAACTATGTGGTGTCTGATTTTGTTGAAATATCTTTGTCTTGGCATTCTACAACAGGCATGCTGAACTGCTACATTTACTTTTTCCTATCACAACATTTCTGGGAAAATGGGCTACACAGTAAGGTTAAAGAAAGAATAAATGTAAATCTTATAAGTTAGGTCAAGGAAAGGAAAACCTATGTTCCTAGTATTTGCAGACTTAGAAAAAGCTTTGACAATGTTGACTGGAAAACTCTTTCAAATTCTGAGTGTGGCATGTGTGTAATACAGGAAGTGAAAGGCTATTTACAAGTTGTACAGAAACCAAATGGCAGTTATGAGAGTAGAGTGGCCTGAAAGGGAAGCAGTAGTTGGGAAGGGAGTGCGACAGGGTTGTAGCCTATCTTCAATGTTATTCAATCTGTATATTGAGCACACAGTAAAGGAACAAAAGAAAAATTTGGAGTGGGAATTAAAATCCATGGAGAAGAAATTAAAGCTTTCATGTATACAGATGACATTGTAATTCTGTCAGACAGCAAAGGACCTGGAAGAGCAGTTGAATGGAATGGGCAGTGTCTTAAAAGGAGGTGAACATAAACAAAAGCAAAATGAGGATAATAGGATGTAGTCAAATTAAATGAGGTGATGCTTAGGGGATTATATTAGGAAATGAGGTATTTAAAGTAATTAATGAGTTGAGCTATTTGAGGAACAAAATAAATGGTCAAAGTAGAGAGGATATAAAATGTAGATCAGCTATGGCAACGAAAGCATTTCTGAAGAAAAGAAATTTATCATTGACTATAGATTTAAGTGTCAAGAAGTCTTTACTGGAAGTATTTGTATGGAGTGTAGCCCTGTATGGATGTGATGGATGTGAGAAGAGAAGTTTTCAAAATGTGGTGCCCATGGCACAACTTGACTAAAAGAACAGATCAGTTGCTGGGACACATTGTGATACATTAAGGGATTACCAATTTAGTATTGGAGGGAGGTGTGGAGGGTAAAAATCATGGAGGGAGACAGGTGAATACACAAAGCAGAATCAGGATTATGTAGGTTGCAGTACTTATTCAGAAGTGAAGAGGCTTGCACAGGATAGAGTAGCATGGAGAGCTGCATCAAACCAGTCTCTGGACTGAAGAAGACAAATTTAAAGAATTGTGTCCTTAACTTGGGGAGTAAAGATAGCAGTCATTAGATGCTAGTAAACAATGGTGTGATGCAGACTGCAAACTCCAGCTGTAGACAATGCTCTTAATCTTGTCATAGATGGTACACACAAACTTCAGAGATGGATAAATATATTAGGCACTACGGCATTGGCATAAAAAAATGAAGAGATGTGGGTTACTGGTACCTATCTGAAGGAAAACTTCCACCTATTGTCAGTGTAAGACATTAGTGTTCCTCTGGCTAGTAGCATGTTGATTTTCATTCACATATTTTACATTATTCTACCAATAGCACATGCACAGAACAGTGACTGAGGAGCTGTAAAGATAAGAGGCATATTCAAAAAGTAAGGGCTGTTATATCATAAATATCCTTCAGAAAAAGCTTGTAGCTGTTTCCTACAAACTTACCTCACTTTTCTATGCAGTCACTGAGCACTTTCAAGTAGTTTTTATAATGGTGTACTAGAGTCTTAAATTGCCTTGGACGAAATTACTATGCCTGAGAATTCATTTGAACCAGTTAAGTGGTCTTAAGTTAATCACCTTCAAGCCAATGTCCCACAAGCCACTGTTCAAAGTGTAAGAAGTGTTAAGTCAGAGATGATCTTGGTTTTTTGACAGATAAAGGTACCACTGAATTTGCTTCTGATTTTGCATTTGTGTAGGTTTTTAAATATTGTGTTAAAAGAAGTCACCTTACAGCAGCCAGTACAAATCTTGCACACAGTTTTTGATACCAGAGCTGTCTGTTACATCTGTGTAAGGAGTGCTGTTAAATAAGCAGAATAGGACTACTCATCCAGAGCACAAACTGTGAATTGGGTTGCAGTTTTTGGTCCACTTACTGTGCAGTTTCATCAGTTTGGATAATGGTTATGCCCCTCTGTTCATGATGCACACTCCTAAGGCTACTTTTAATGTCTTGAAGTCACTATATAACTATTCATTCATTTATTACTGTAGGCACATGAACTGGTTGTAACTCCTAGTTGTAAACCCAAATTTACAACACTCATTACATAACTGGCAGAAGTCAAGACTTCTTAAGCTGTAGTTCACTTTCAGCAGTCAAGACTGCTGAAACAAAACCAGGACTTTACTGGTTTTGTAAACAATCAACAAATAGTGCATTTGAACTAGTTCGTTTGAGCTGCCAACATGTAAATATCAGAAAACAGTTGTTTTGATTGCACCTCATATAAACTACTTTTGTGAGTTATTCTAAAATGAGAATGTAGGCTTTCTAAGCAAATTTAACTGAAGTCTCAGGTTATCTGCCAAGTTATGCTGGTGCAGTTTCCATGAGTTTCCTACCTGCCATATTGAGAAAATGTAAGGTTTATGTCAAATACATTCCTTCACAGTAGACTCATCTGCAAAGACCTCAATGAGTTGGTCAATTGCATTGCTCCAGAAGAGATGTCCAGTGGTGGGGCCCTGTTGGGATGGAGTCAGTCTGGGCATCTAGTTCTTATGCTGCCTATCTAATCCACCCACTGCTCTATTGCTTTCACAAGGGAGCATTCCTGAGATTTCTGTTAGCACCACATCCCATGCAGATCTCACATGGAAACTGTTGTTAGAAATATCAAGGTTATCATGGACTTCAATCTCCACTGCCACTTTGACAGAATCCCAGAACCTGTTGGCCAGGCATAGCACCTTGCCTGCAAATGACAAGTAGGAAGCTAATTGAACTACTGACAATATAATGCCATGACTTGACTGATAACCAAAAATATTTCATCAAAGAGTTAGTCTTTGTTTACTGTAGTAAAAATTCCATCTTCAGTGAAGATGGTAAAAACTATTATTCCTGAAGGAAGAGCAGCCATGAGTTGAATATGGTAAATGCTTGTACCAAGGAGACAACTGCTAAAGCATTGTGATGTGACAATATACAGGGTACTCAGAAAGGGAGTGGATGTTCCTGCTTGTGAAGCTCCACAAGTTTGAAGAACACTTGGACAAACTGGAATGAGGATCGATAATTTACAACCTTCAGTAATGGAACATATGGTAGTGTCATTCAGATCACATAAAAGCAAAGAAATAAAGAATGTCAGAAAGCATTTCCACTGCCCAAGAAATATGTGGAGAATAATTAGGAAAAGGCATTTCTTTGTCTGTGTGTAGATGAACATGATACAAAACAATTTCCATAATTACGTATTACATGTGGAGTACTTACAGATGAAAAAAGCATGAAAAGCACTTACACTAACATGGTGCTCCTACAGCTTTTTAGCTACTTGCAGAACACACACTTTTGTTGTCACAGATGAAAAAAACTCGGTGCACATGGAGTATGTGGCTTCTGACTCAGAACCACAGGTGGTCAGTGATTATAGTGCCACATATGGGCTGCTGCACAGAGGTGGTGCCCATGTGAAGAGCCCCTGGCTGGAGTGAGTGGCTCTGTGATAAATGATCTGCAATGGATAGTGTCAAACTTAACCATACTGGTGGCTACAAAACCACAGCTGTCTCCCCAGATCTAGTTTTAATGTAGAAAGGAATGACTCCAACTTCCACTTACCTGACTACACCAGAGAAGAACAGTATAGTAAAAAAAAATCCCTTTTGGCAATTAAACCACTGTGGAACATAATGGGGGAAAATTTAGGAAAGTGAACTAAACTAGCAAAACACTATCACAGGCTTTGCATTTCTATAACATATGATGTTCCCATCACCAATGCTCCTACGAAGAGCCTCAGCATGGCTCAGGGTGGGTTCCATTGCAAGCTCACATCAGACAGATGAAGAGTGAGCTGGGAATAATTTTGTCTGACTTACACAGCAGGGATTGAAAGGTAAGAAAACACACTGGTACTTTCATTTTTTGCTTTCAAAGGGTAATATTGCCTAAAAAGGTAAGTGATGGCTAACTTTTGTATTGTAAAGCCAATTTTTACCTTCTGCCCCCATTGCCACCCCACCCCCAATGTTTTAAATGTTGTAATCTGAGAATGTCTTCACACTGGGCAAATGATACCAGCTGTGGAGACTGCAAATGACTGCTGCATGAGGACACATCATGGATCCAACCACCACCATGTATCAGTGACCACAGTTACCAACTCCCTTGTTGGTTGAGTATTACTCAATTGTCATGCCACTCCCAGCAGAGGGATATAGTCATCTGCACTTCCTCAGTAGAGTAAGACAGCCTTGTACCTCAACATCAGACAATACTGGAGGGAGCCAGGAGTTGTTAGCTGTAAAAGTTTTCTCATCCTCCCTTTAGTATACAGCTTAGTATCTCCATCCAGGGATGAAATTCTGTAAGGAGTATTAAGATGAAAAAAAGAGAGGAGCAAAGGCTAATGTGGGTCTTCAGTTCCCAACTGCACTGGAAAACCTGCTCCTGTAACTGGTGTTCCAGTTACACTTGTCGATGGTATACCTAATAGGTCATGTAAACTTCTCACCCCCTTCAAACTGCTCAGTACACTGATGGCTATCATCAACTAGGAATGTAAAGGATATTTCCACCACCTATCAAAATTCAGACAACTAGTATTTTATCCGGCAATATGCATTATCCTTCAGTAAATTCAGTTGTGTGAAACATATGCCCTGTTGTATATAATCACAGAGCACTTGCCCGCGAAAGGCAAAGGTCCCGATTTTGAGTCTCGGTCCGGCACACAGTTTTATCTGCCAGGAAGTTTCATATCAGTGCACACTCCGCTGCAGAGTGAAAACTCATTCTGGTAATCAATCTATTTTGAAAATAGTGGACTTTGAAAAGGATTTGGGTCCTACTTGTGCATCTGTACTTGTGAAACTGTTTCGTGATAAAGTACCACTCAGTAAAGGATTTGCTACCGAGGCTTTCTGCATACAGGTAACTATAGATTTTACTCTCCATAATGATTGTATCCCTCCAAATATGGAATGTACATATCAAGATAGTTAACCTGTTCCATCGGATATCATCTTTCCATCTCCTGGGTGATTTTAGTACACACTCCCTCTCACCCTCTGAGTTTTTATCTGTAGTTTCCTCTTTTTGGTTGTCAAGTGTTAGATGATCCTATAGTACCCTTCATGCAAAGAACAATGGAGTTCTACATGTGTCTGTGCTGTGAGAGACTACTTTTTTATACACTTTAATGGGTTCAGAGACTGTAGTGTGACCCCACTGAACCTAGATATAGACTATTTTGTATTTACTACAGATCTTAAACCAGGAGTTCCGCTGAATGCAAGCTACAGGTGGGAAGTGTAGTTCTGGGCTGTCAGCAGTTTCTTCACAATTTCCACTGACAAAACATGTTAAACAATTTTGCCAGTTTAGAACTGCTTATTCACAAACACGACTTGACCTTCACAATGAACTGTTCAGTGTGATTGTTACCTCAATTTTTGTGAACTCTCGATGCCTAGTTGATTTCGCTGCCACTTACCTACCAGCTTAATAAGAAGTGTCAGTTGGAGCTCAACACTCTGATAGTTGTCATGCCTCCTTGGTTGCAGACCATTCTACCCTCTTGGGCTTCATAGGGTGCTTGATTAAACTTGATTGGATTACAGGAAATTGGCTAATGGATTGGTAGTCCCAAAAGCATTAGTTACTGCCCCAGTGCACCACTTCGGGATCTGACTTCTGACTAGTGGCTCAAGAACCTGTGAACAGCCTACTTGTAGGTTGGAATTCCTCCTCGACAGATAACACACCAGTTACTGTAGAATTTGGCAGCACATCTCCACAGCAATCTTGAACAGCAAGGATATTCACCTACTCAAGTGACTCGGGCCTGGAGTCCCAGTAAAAATTAATTTGCAGTCTATTCACTCTGACCTCAATCTTCCTCTTGTCAGATAAACTTCTGTCCATCTCACCCACCTGTCATTTCCTGCCACTCCTCCAGTTCCCCTGCTATGATTTGTACCTCAAAGATCTGTCTGGACTTAACCTGTGGACCAAAATAAATAATAAACTCCTCAAATTTCCATGTTCATTCCTCTGTTTTTGCCAGTTCTCCTGGTCAAAAGTAAACTATACTGATGGCCCAAAAGTCACTCGTCACATAGGCTATACCTTCATGCAGTGTGGGGGTTATGAACTAAACTTCATCATACTAGAGCAGTGCTTTTAAAGCAGTATTTGTGGCAGTTATTAGTAATTCACTGTACTTGCACCTGACCTCTGAAAGATTTCCAAAAATGCTGTGACTAAGCAATCTACACACAATAAACTAGTGCTATCATACCCCATTGGTTTTAAAATCATACAGTTTTATTACTGACCATCTCAATACTAGGTGCTCTACTATATTCCTCTGAACTTTGTCATTTTGGAAATCTAGAGAAGGAACTTCTGATCAGTTGACAAAGACGTTGCTCTCCCGCTGTAAGGCCAGCTCTAGGGAGCCTTGGACAGTCTATCAGGCACACTTTCCTTCCCTCGTTGCAGTTAAGTATCCTTTAACCAATGCATAAGATGATACCACAAATGATCATATTTGCTCTCCACAGCTTATTTGTCCTAAAATCTTTCTTATTAAAGGAACAGAAGACCGTGATTAGTTCTTTTTAACTCTACTCATCAAACTAGAGTTAACACCCTTAATCCTACTTCAGAAAAGGAAAATAATGAAAGCTCTTAAATATAAGCAAGTTGGCTTAACCACATTTTTTATAAAAGTAATAAATGTTTCCTAAAAGCACAATGAGCACTATAATACTTACTCACACATCTTCAGAAGCAACAGCAGAACACACAGAAAATGTGATTCATCCCCTCAAGGGGTGCACTACTCACTCATGAGTACATGCCAACCAGCTTAGACTATATATGCATAAACAGCATGGGGGGCAGGGGGGGGGGGTGATGGTAGTGATGGAGGCTCTATTTTAAATGGCTGCCACATGGTAGGGGAGATGCAGTTACATTTCATGCCTGTGCACAAATGCATCTCTCGTAACTTGTAAGATGCAGATAGTGAGTCTGCAAATGATCATAGTAAGAGGTAGTTAATACAAACAATAATTCATCAAATGCAAAAATGTTAAAAGTATCTCACGAAACAGGTGTACAAAAGCTAGCATGGTAGATATCACTTACTACTATACTGACAGTGTAAAATACAGAGCATGTGTCAAATGGAAATAAAATCTTCTGAGAACCTGTTCAGCAGTATTACCAAAAACTAAAATTATAAACTTAGCTTCTTCAATGTCTTTCCGAAGTAGTGAAGCCTAGGGAAGTAATAGCACTTAGGTTTCTCCTCTCCTACTTTAATCACTTTGTGTGTTGGGAACAGTTGCTACTTCCTGCAACTTTTTTCAGCAGTTACAGAGTCTTACTTTGTTTGCCTCTTCAAACAAAATTTTAATGATGTTGCATACAATAACACATCTGGTTATGAATAACTTCCCCTGCACCCACAATGCACAGACTGTGGTGTCATGCTGTGTAGTAAAAAGATGACTATGAAAAAACTTGGTATGCGGGTTGGTAGATGGACTGAGGCAGCTGCCCTTTCAGAATACAGGGGTGGACCTTACCCAGTGCTCAGGATGAGAATGTGTTTATGCAAAAATGCCACATTAGTTTGTTGCGTACAAATCACAAAACTTGCAAGAAGTGATGTCAGTGTGAAACTGGTGCTTATAATAGTATTGTACTTCAAAGATATGCAAATATGTTGAAGCTGTGTGTAATAATAGAAAAGTAATTTTTTGAAAAAGAAAAATGGTAAGCTTAACGATTAACTTTAGGGCCTTTTCTGTTTATACACCACACTGAGGACTAATTGTCCTACATAAGCATCACACTACCACATATGCTGAAGATACGTATGGCATATGTTTAGCTCAGAAATCTGTGATAAATACAGAGATATAAAATTTCCTTCAGAAGTCATAGATCCCTTTTATGAATGAACTCCTGAGGAGAAAGTGCAGCTAGCTAGGACTGCTTATAAACAGAACAGAAGTATAAAAATGTATTCTTAGGTTTCCTATAATCAGAATAGCTCCACATCTTAATAACAGAGCATTATAAGTTGTTGACCTTCCTTTGGTATGCTCCTTTCTGTCTCTTGGAATTGGCTTTTGAGGTTGCAGCTGTCTAACCAATGAGGGGTTTCATCCATGATCCTTATTGATGTGTTTCGTAATATAAAGTAAAGCCAAGAACTTGAAAAACCTGCTTATTAGTTTTAATATTCTGGTGATTTATTATGTCAATACCTTAATGTTAGTCAGTTCATAATTACAATAACATGGAGAACACTTTCATACAAGCAGCATGAGGCTGACACTGATAGCAAAAAGCCCAAATATCAAACAAGCAGTACGTAATACCCTACCAAATTTATCAAAATCATTGAGTGCCAAAAATTTTTGAAAAGAGCTTCAGCAATGTCTTCCATTGATAACCTCAAAAACATCAAACTTACATGAATTTGCCATAGAAATGCACTGAAAAAAATCTTAAAATGTAAATATGTAAATTACACAATGCAGCATGAAACTGCATCACTTTCCTAATATCAGATATATCTTTGACACAGAAGTAACATGGATTCAACTAACATTACATTGCACAGTCATGTAAATAAATGATAAAAATGAAAAAAAATTACTTCTGAATGAAAATAAAGGTCCTGTGAAATTAACAGCATTAGTAATTAAATTGCAGCTAGGTTGTCCTTGTGGATTCTGAAAAACATTTATATAAATTTGTTAAAGCAATATTGCACTAACAATAAGTAATTAAATTAGTTACTTGTTGCAGATCCACATATTCGTGTTGCTGGTCGACCTTCAGATGTGAAAAATGCCAAAGACATGGTGATGTCTGTTTTTGACACACGAGTGAGTAAACTTGATCTTTTACACAAATTCAAAATCAATAACCTTGGAGAAAACATTTGTTCATAGAGATGGTTATGGTGATCTAACGCATTCCTGTAGAATCATAAGTAAATATATTATGCAAAACAGTGAAGCTATTCTTCCCCCTCATTATCAAACACCCCTACATGTGGAATTCTATTTCTATCATCTACCAGTACAGGACATAATACAGTTCTGGCTTCATACCAGTGTTCTGTATGTACAGTATTTGCTTTAATAGTTTCTCAGATCTACAGTTAATCTGCATTGCAAAGATAATGCTTACAAAACATACCCAACTGCAGCATACTGTAAAGTGTTTTGTGGTTACTAACTAAATTTAGCTGAAATCTTGCTGCTTTTATCACTTCAAATTTCTTTTGTCTCTCTGAATTGAAATACATCATAAGCCTCAATTAATCGGACAGACGTACGCACATGCAAAGAAACTTCCAAATGAAACACATTCACAAAAACACAACATATGGCCATTACCTTGTTCCTTTCAGCAGTCACATGTACGTATATGGATGTTATCATTAACTTAGTGATTCATCTGAACTTTACACTCATTGCATAGTACATTATATAAAACTGTATCTGTAATAGAGAAAATTAGTAGATATGTCTATCTCCCCTTTCCCTGTTTCCAAGCCTTAAGTGACATTTATTCCTGTCACATGGTCACATGCTTAACTGTGGTTGGTCTTGTTCATGACATTGAAACTGACAAGGGTTGCAACATTAAAATGAAAATTCTGGTGGTGGTCAGAAAGGACAGACTGAATAAAATTGCTGATGTTATATTTGTTTGTTAGAAGCAGTTTATTTTGTAGTGAAATTGAAGATAGTTCCTGCGACTTGTGGGTGGAGGGTATACTTGGCAACTGGAATTAACTGGTTGCTTCTAGTGGTCTTTTGATTCACATAGAGTAGTTGCTGAAGGTTTCAAGAAAAATTAGGATTTCAAATGAGAACAGCAATCAGTCGTACTTTTCTTGCAGGTTTCATTTGACAAATCTAGATTTCAGCCAGTGCCTAGCCATTGTCAATGCTAAAAAATAATGGTAGTAAATCATCAGGCGATAGTATAAAAAGTGAACTCGTGCCATAACCTATATGGCTTAGATATTAGATTACATCCCACCTTTTTATAGTATAGATTAGATTTCTGATACATCACTCCCCTGTTGTTCAGGCTTCTGTCACATTTATTTCAAGACTGCAGTATAGTGAAGGTAGGCTTTGTGGAGAACACACAGATTTGCTGTGGTGCCATCTATATGAACTACATAATATGTAGCACTCAAAAGAAAGCAGTTAGAATCTTTCTTTTTATTAATTCCTGCTTCCTTTTAGTGTTATATATTACATAGTTCATATAGAGGGCACTACACAACCAATCAATGTGTTCTCCACAAAGCCTACCTCCATTATACCGTAGTGTTGAAAGAAATGACAGAAGCCCAAACAGGGGACTGACATACCAGAACTTGCATCGATATTATAAAATGTTGATATGTGATATAATGTATAAGCCATATAGACTATGGCATAAGTTGTAACTTTTTATACTATGGCAGGACTATGTACTTCCTGTATTTCTCAGCAATGATAATGGCTAGCACTAGCTGAAATCTAAATTTACTGGATAAAACCTGCAAGAAAAAGACAAATGACTGCTGCACTGTCATTTGAAAGCAATATCACAACTGCTTCGTAAACCCACATTCCTAATGGGAGGCAGCCTGATGAAAATTGGAGGCTCATTTTGAATAAAAATTTGCTCATACTACTATAATTGATAGTGACTCCAATTTGCCCTGAATGTGCTGGTGAAAAGAAATTTTTAAAGTGACTACTAGCCAAAAAACACCATCCAAAATTTCAATCAATACTTCCTCCAAAAATTTTGAGCAATAATTTTAGGAGCCCATATAAAGTGCACTTGTTTGTGGTAACACAACTTTTCACAGCAAACAATCCTGAACACAAAGAGCTTTATTTCTTTATTTATTTCTTTATTTATTTCTTTATTTATTTCTTTATTTATTTCTTTATTTATTTATTTATTTATTTATTTATTTATTTATTTATTTATTTATTTATTTATTTATTTATTTATTTATTTATTTATTTATTTATTTATTTCTTTATTTATTTCTTTATTTATTTCTTTATTTATTTCTTTATTTATTTCTTTATTTATTTCTTTATTTATTTCTTTATTTATTTATTTATTTATTTATTTATTTATTTATTTATTTATTTATTTATTTATTTATTTATTTATTTATTTCTTTATTTATTTCTTTATTTATTTATTTATTTATTTCTTTATTTATTTCTTTATTTATTTCTTTATTTATTTCTTTATTTATTTCTTTATTTATTTCTTTATTTATTTCTTTATTTCTTTATTTCTTTATTTCTTTATTTCTTTATTTCTTTATTTCTTTATTTCTTTATTTCTTTATTTCTTTATTTATTTCTTTATTTATTTCTTTATTTATTTCTTTATTTATTTCTTTATTTATTTCTTTATTTATTTCTTTATTTATTTCTTTATTTATTTCTTTATTTATTTCTTTATTTATTTCTTTATTTATTTCTTTATTTATTTCTTTATTTATTTCTTTATTTATTTCTTTATTTATTTCTTTATTTCTTTAAGAATGTAACACTGGAATTTGCTTAATTTTTTAGCTCTTCCAGGAGCTCCTCGACAGAGTAGGAGTGAGCCATGAGGAAACTCTTCAGTTTAGACTTAAAAGCAGTTTGGGCTACTGCTAAGATTTTTGAGTGCTTGTGGTAGCTTATTGAAAATGGATGCAGCAGAATACTGCACTCCTTTCTGCACAAGAGTCAAGGAAGTGCATTCCATATGCAGATTTGATTTCTGCCTAGTATTAACTGAGTGAAATCTGCTAACTCTTGGGAATAAGCTAATATTGCTAACAACAAACGACATTAAAGAAAATATATACTGTGAGGGCAATGTCAAAATTCCCAGACTATTGAATAGGGGTTGACAAGAGGTTTTCGAACTTACACCACACATAGCTCAAACAGCCCGTTTTTGAGCCAAAAATACCCTTTTTGAATCAGAAGAATTACCCCAAAAAATAATACCATATGACATAAGCGTATGAAAATATGCGAAGTAGACTACTTTTCGTGTTGGAATGTCACTTATTTCAGATACTGTTCTAATGGTAAATAAAGCGGCATTTAGTTTCTGAACAAGATCCTGAACATGGGCTTTCCACAACAGCTTATTATCTATCTGTACGCCTAGGAACTTGAACTGTTCAGTCTCGCTTATAACATGCCCATTCTGTCTGATTAAAATATCAGTTCTTGTTGAATTGTGAGTTAGAAACTGTAGAAACTGTGTCTTACTGTGATTTAGCATCAAATTATTTTCCACAATCCACGAACTTATTTCATGAACTACATTATTTGATAATGTTTCAATATTACACACAAGATCCTTCACTACCAAGCTGGTGTCATCAGCAAAAAAATATTTTTGAATCACCTGTAATACTAGAAGGCATATCATTTATATAAATAAGAAACAGCAGTGGCCCCAGCACCTATCCTTGGGGAACGCCCCATTTAACAGTGCCCCGTTGGGACTGAACATCATTACCACTCTCAATATTGCAGAGAATTACCTTCTGCTTCCTGTTCTTAAAGTAAGAGGCGAACCAATTGTAAGCTACTCCCCTTACTCCATAATATTCCAACTTCTGCAGTAATATTTTGTGGTCAACACAGTCAAAAGCCTTCGTTAAATCAAAGAAAACACCTAACATTCGCAACCTTTTATTTAATCTGTCCAAAACCTCACAGAGAAAAGATACTATAGCATTTTCAGTTGTTAAGCCATTTCTAAAACCAAACTGTACATTTGACAGCAAATTATGTGAATTTAAATGCTGCAGTAACCTTGTATATACAACCCTCTTGATAACTTTAGCAAACACCAATGGCATAGAAATAGGTCTATAATTATCAACATTATCCCTGTTTCCTTTTTTATAAAGTGGCTTCACTACCGAGTACTTTAATCGGTCAGGAAACCGACCACTCCTAAAGGAAAAGTTACAGATATGGCTAAGTACTGGGCTAACATACATGGAACAATACTTCAATATTCTTCTAGATACCCCATCATGTCCATGAGAGTTCTTGGTCTTTAGTGATTTAATTATTAACTCAATCTCCCTCTTGTCAGTATCATGGAGGAGCATTTCAGGTAACAGTCTCGGGACACTTTTTTCTACGAGCGCTATATGATTCCCTGTTGGGACTAGGTTTCTATTTAGTTCACCTGCTATATTCAGAAAGTGATTATTAAATATTGTACATATATGCGACTTATCAGTAACACGGACATTCCCACTACGCACTGATTCTATATCCTCGACCTGTCTCTGCAGACCAGCCACTTCCTTTACCACTTACCATATGGTTTTAATTTTATCCTGAGACTTAGCTATTCTCTCTGCATACCACATACTTTTTGCCTTCCTAATAACTTTTTTAAGCACCTTACAATACTGTTTGTAATTGGCTATTGCATTTAGATTGTGGCTGTTTCTAACGTTTTGATATAATTGCCACTTTGTTCTACAAGATATTCTTATACCTTTAGTCAGCCACCCAGGCTGCCTGTTTGTGTAGTACCCTGTTTTAAACGTTCTAACGGAAAGCAACTTTCAAAGAGCACGAGAAAAGTCTTGAGGAAAGCATTATATTTATCGTCTACTGTATCAGCACTATAAACATCTTGCCACTCTTGTTCCTTGATACGGTTTACAAAAGTCTCTACAGCAACTGGATCAGCTTTCCTAAAAAGTTGGTAACTATATTTAACATGTGTTGCAGCACAAAAATCTTTTAGACTTAAAATTTGTGCAGCATGATCTGAAAGGTCATTCACCATTTTGCTAACAGAATGCCCTTCTAGTAATGATGAATGAACAAACATATTGTCTATGGTTGTTCTACTGTTCCCTTGCACTCTTGTTGGAAAGAATATGGTTTGCATAAGATTATATGAATTAAGGTGGTCTACCAGCATCCTTTTCCTTGCACAATCACTTATACAATTTATAATGAAGTCACCACATATAACTAACTTTTTGTATTTCCTATAAAGTGAACCAAGAACCTCCTCTAGCTTTAGCAAAAATGTTGTGAAATTGGAGTCTGGGGATCTATAAATAACAACAGTAAGAAGTTTAGCTCCACTAAATTTAACCACACCTGCACAACATTCAAACACCTTTTCAGTGAAGTACTTTGAAACATCAATTGACTCAAATGGGATACAGTTTTTCGCATACATGGCTACTCCCCCACACCGCAAAGAGCTCCTAGAAAAGCTGCCAGCCAACCTGTATCCTGGTAAAGGAAGACTCTGAATTATCTCCTTATTTAAGAATTGTTCAGATATACCAATAATTTCACAGTCAACATCTATAAGCAGTTCACTAACTTTATCTCTAATGCCTTGTATGTTTTGATGAAATATACTAATTCCCTCATTAATCGGATACCTAAGCTTTGTCGAAAGTGGTTTCTTTGATAGAGAGACTTCCCTTAAACAGGAATACCTGTCAGCTGACTTCAATCTAAAAAAGGTACAGCTCTAACACCCACAACTATCGGAATTTTCCCATGAGTGATCCCACCACCCCCACCTATGCTGTCACCTATAAGCTTTGCCAACCTCCCCTTTCCATACCTGTTGAGGTGCAGGCCATGTCTAGTGAAACCCGTCCTGCTGATAGACTCCGACACCACTGAAATGTGACTCGTGCCTTCTGTCATTAGCGCACCCCCAAGTCTCATGTTATTATGCCTGACGGCTGTATTAAGATGAGGCCGATCGTGATGCTGAAACAGTTCCACGAAATGCACATTCGTGTTGCCAGTCTGAGTGGCTATCTTTTCCAGGTCACCATCCATGTCATACTCCCCATCCCTATCAATACTATTACCAGCCCCACCCACAATCACTACCTGATCCTCTTTTGTAAAATCCCTACATAGCCCCCCTATGATAAGTCACCTGAGCCAATCCTGCATTAGGCTTCACAATGCTGGTGACCTGGTACTCACTCCCCAAAACTTCCTGCAACTGCTGGCCTACACCTCTACCATGAGAACTACCTAACAGCAGAACCTCTTCTTTCTCTTAGACTTTGCAACTGTCCTAGCCACCGTAACTGCTGAGGTCTGCTGCATACTTCCTACATCTACAGCTACTAGAGATTCCTCTCCACTAGACTCTGACAGTTGGTCATATCTATTACAAACACCAATAGTAAAACTATCTGAAAATCTCCTTCTCCTAGCAGATCTCTTGCCAACAGCCAGCTCCCATTCCCCAACCCCCTTCTCCCTCCTCATCCTATCTAGCGCCTCCTGTGCAGATTTTCAACTGCACCTGAAGGGCACAGATCTTACACTCCTGCTCCTCTATCAACTCACTCTTGCTACATAACCTGCAGTTCCAAGAGAGGATCTCACCAGAATGCCCACTGCATTCCCCCCAGTGAAAATACTTCGAACAAGTCTCACACCGCAATCCACTACTCGCGAACCTACGGCGAAGCCCACACTTATCACTCATGGTAAAATTTTAGTTATTGAAACAAGAAAACAACTTTATCTAAGTTCCGCTACTACAATAAGATGTTAAAAACTGACTACAATAATCACAAACTTGCTCTACAAGGAAAGTAACTACTATTATTGACAGTATTAATCAACAAAAAATGAGAATATAACAAAATACTAACACAGAAAGAAAATCAAACGTCTAATGACAGTAACGAAACTGAAAGCAGTTTGCAAAAATTTCTTCTGAAGTTATTTCACCGGAAAACACCAAGAACACTGGTTGAAGACTACTAAAGTTCCTAAATAAAATACTATACACAAACAATTAATTAGTATTTAGCTTTCGATGCGCCACTACAGCTGCAACTGGTCAGCGCAGAATGTAAACACGGGTAAGAGGTTAAGTTGCTTGATACGAAACACTCACAAATATCAGGTGATGGATATAGGGATTAGTGGTCAGAAGATTGTTTTAGCAAGGTTGACAACCATGACATGGAAATCTGTCAAAAATACTTACCTAAAAAATCAGACAAAAATCCATTTGACAGCTTCCTTTCAGACAGTCTAACTATATAACTGTCAATCAAATCTGGCTGAAATTCAAAGAAAGTGTTAACAGCAACTGATACTTACATAAATGTGAAGTCTATTCTTTTGGACCCGTCAGAACACATACACCACATGTACATGCATCAGCAAGGTGTGTTGTTTGATGATGCATTCTGTCTGTGCGGGTGCACACAAAGCCTGATCACTTGTGGGAATCCAAAAGGGTGAATGAGGTCTTCATCGGCAGGTTACGCTACACAAGTAATGCACAACAGGCTGGAAATTTGGGTCGGCTGGGAAATGTGCTCAGACGATCAAGGCAGATGAGGTGACTGCTCACATTAAGTGGTAGATCTGTGTTAGTCCTAGTTTGACACATGTTTTCACCTCTTGCCACTGACAAATTTCAATGCCCAAATGCAGCTAATGTCAATGAAAACCTTCGAACAGCAATGGTGTTTTGTACCAGTTAGTTAAACATATGTCCCATGTATACAAAACAGGCTAAGAGACTTGTGGAATCAATGAGGAAAGTAGACTATATTTAAAAGAACACTCACTATTAACAACCTTTTACACATGCTCAAAACTTTGTGTGGATGTCAATGGAATAAGCTTTCACTGTTTTCTCAATGAAACTGTCTCAAAATCTGACACACAATAAAACTTCTAATTGTATGTGAAGTATACCAGCAGCAAGACAAATAAGTACTTTCACTGCAAGATAGCAATGATAGTGAAAATGTTACTGGTGATGGGACTACTAAACTTGAGTTACTGAACAAAGCTTCCCAAAATACCTTCAGCAGAGATGATGATGATGATGATGATGATGATGATGATGATGATGATGATGATGATGATGATGATGATGATGATGATCCATATTATTAAACATCTTTCTCTCAATCAGATACAACTACAGGTTATGTGTCTAAAGGCTTCCAGAAACAACACAAAATCTGGTTTTCCATATTTTGTGTTATTGACTGATTTTAAAAATTTAAAATGCTGACACCTACTGTTTAAGAGGTACAACCTTATATTAAAGGTTTAACACAGCAAGACAAATATTAAAACTAGAAACTCCATCTGTCTTGAGGCAATATAGCTCAGTATGTGCAAATTACCCTGACTACACTCATCTAGCATTAAAGTGAGAGCAGTTAGTGACTTAAAACAGAATTTACACATTATTTCAAACCTTGACAAAACTATTTCTTGTTGACACTTGCAAAAAATGATTAAAGGCGAAAAGTTTACCTTTTATAACATTTTTGTTCATGCAGTAAAATGACTGCATCAGGCACAATGATTTATTACTTTTTTACCACAAACTCCATTCACAACACTGTTTGCAAACAGTATGACATCTTTTACCCAATATACCTGCAAAATTAATCTCCAGACCACACACATTTCAGGAGATACAAACAGTGAGGTTCATGAAACACCTGCTTTGGTTCAAAATGAAGTATGGATTACCTGACCAGTTTTAGCATTTCATAAAAAGAGCACTTAGACATCAAACTTGAAGCATAATTTAAAACCTTTCGTAAGCTTTTTTATATGCAGGTGCTAGATTATTCAAAGAATTGGGTATTTAGTAGTATTCTAAAATTTAAATCCAGAACAGCTATCAACATGATGAATGTGGAAGCAGATTCCCTCAGAGTAATGAAGCAACAAAATTCACTTAAAAAGGAGTCCTTCAGTCCAATTTGTATGCAAATTTGGTTCCTTTCAGATGTTGATAAAATAAGTCCATTTTTGGCAGCCATATACAACTGCTCACTTGATGAACTGTTAATATCAATATACAAGAAAGGAAATAGTAGTTGTACACTGAATTATTGACAAATATTGTGGACAAAATGTGCAATAGGATTAAGTGTTCCTACCTTAAGAGTTACCTCAAACAAAACTACTATTGACATGTAACAAGCAAGAGTCAGAAAAGGTGTTTCTTGTGAAACAGTTGGCCATTCAAAAACACAAAAAATGGCTACTATCAACATGGACCCGAAGTTCATCCCACATTTCTTGGGTTCCATAATGTTACTGACAACATTAATCAAAAGTGACTTCAAATCAAACTGCCTATGTAATATTGTTTCTGTTTGGCAAATGGATTTGTCATTCCCTATTAAAAAGGCCACAGTTAGTAGTAACTGACAGAAAGTCAAAGAATGAAACCTAAGTGGCATCTGGGGATCTATGCCCTCTGCTGTTAATAATTTACACAGGCAATTTAAAAGACAATCTGAGCAGTCTTCTTTTTGCAGAGGATGATGCCGTTTTCTACTAAAGTCATCAGAAACACACACACACACACACACACACACACACACACACACACACACACACACACACACACACACACACACACACACACACACACGAGATTCCCAGGCATTCCAGCTACTAATGCATGCCAAGGAGTTGGTGGCTGTTTGAAGACCCCTGGATCAGAGATCACTTAAAGGCACACATTTCACACACAAAACACATTAAATTACACCAAAGCCTTCAAAGTTCTGACCTGGCTGTTTCATCATGTAGAAATTTCAATATGGACAATTACAACCATACTGCTTTCTCTACTCTGGCTACTCTTCAGGAAGAGTGATACACAAGATGACTGGGAGAAACAAATACACCCAGTATTTACTATATAATGAAACTGAAGGGGATGTTCCCGGTGTGACAAAGACATTATTTTTGTGAAACATACTAAAAATAAACTTGGAGAAGTTGATTAACTGGGTTAAATGCACCATGCACCATGCACCACTACTGACGAAAGCATCAAAATCTGTGATTACTCTGCAATTCACAATTAAGTGTGTGGCAAAGTGTTCAATGAACCACAGTCAAGCTGCCTCTACCGTTCCACTCTCGTATGGCACGTGGGAAAAATGAGCACTCAGATTTTTCTGTGTGAGCCCTGATTTCTTTTCTTTTATCATGGTCATTTATCCCTATATAGGTAGGTGACAACAGAACGTCTTTGCAATTAGACGAGAAAACTGGTGATTGAAATTTCAAGAGAAGATCCTGTCGCAATGGAAAACGCCTTTCTTTTAATGATTTCCACTCCAATTCCTGTATCGTGTCTGTGGCACTGTCTCCCCTACTTCACAATAATACATAACGAGCTGCCCTTCTTTGAACTTTTTGATGTCATCCGTCAGTCCCAACTGATGCAGATTCCACACTGCATAGCAATATTCCAGAATAGGGCAGGAATCTGGTGTAAGCAGTCTCTCTTAGTAGATCTGTTAGACCTTCTAAGTGTTCTACCAATGAATTACAGTTCAGATTTGCTCTACCCAAAACATTGTCTATGTGATCATTTCAGTTCAGGTTATTTGTAATTGTAATCCCTAAGTATTTAGTTGACTTTACAGCCTTCAGAATTGACTTAATGTGTAATCGAAATTCTTTTAGTACTCATGTGAATAACTTACCACTATTCTTTATTCAGGGTTGATTGCCACTTTTGCACCACACAGATATCTTATCTAAATCATTTTGCAGTTTGTTTTGGTCATCTGATGACTTTACAAGATAGTAAATGACAGCATCATCTGCAAATAATCTAAGAGGGCTACTCAGATTTTCTCCTATGTCATTAATATAGATCTTTTGCTTAACAACCTACAGCCCCTCAGCCACTGACAATTTTCCCACACAGTGAGGTGGCACAATGGTTAGAACACTGGACTCACATTCAGGACGACAACTGTTCAAACCCGCGTCTGACTATCCTGATTGTTTTCTGTTATTTCTCTAAAGCGATTCAGGCAAATGCCAAGATGGTCCCTTTGAAAGGAACAGCTGATTTCCTTACCCATCCTTCCCTAGTCAAATGGGATCGATGACCTCACTGCTTGGTCCCTCCCGCAAATCAACCAACCATTTCCCCACACAAAATTTTGAATATGGTCCAAAGAGTCATCTACTGTAGAGACCTTATGCTCCAAATAAGGAGCTATAGCCTAATTACAAGCAGGTTGGCACACACAGTTGGGCACATCCAAAAAGTCCCATGGATCTTTGAAAAGATAATGTCTTTATCTTAGCCTCTGAAGGGAATGTCTTCCCAGAAAAGTTTGTCATAGTGCATAGGTGTGATGTGTACATCCCACAACCTATGAAGTGCTGCAGATGCTCAAGATTTGCTCATTTGTCATCCTGCTGCACCCATGAAGATAGTTCTTGTGAACAACCATCATATGTCAATTGTTTGGAACACCATCCTCCATAATACAGTTCTATCATCCTCCGTGTTTACTAGTCTGTCCAACATTGAAGAAATGAAAAAAATACAGGAATAAAAATCTACTGACAGTGATGCAAGCACTCAGTGGAATGGAATTAGAAGTTGCCTCAGGGTGGATGATATGCAGAAAAACAGATCAAAATCTCTTGTACTGGTGACCATGACAGCACGTCCATCTTAGCAGATAAAGCAATATTATAATGCAGATGCTTATGACCTCGTAGTGTTTGTCTTCCACACATCATGAAATGAGTCAGACAAAAAGAAAGGGAGGGGAACATTTACCCAGTTCTTGGTATGCTCCAGAACTTGTATAATCTTCTTCAAAAACAAATCCACTGCTATTTCTGTTCAGAGAAGTTGCTGCAATACAGAAAATGAGAAGAGGTTCTTTGTTGATCAAACTTAGACTGCTAATTAATCACAGATAATTCAGGTCTGTGACATTCTTGGGAACATATCATTACCACCTCACCTCATAAAAACACAATAAAATTAAAGGTTTATCAGGATCTAACACTACACTGATGAACTAGAGTGGCATGGAGTTCATTTTGTTCATTGTCTAGAGGAGCTAAGGATAACAGGGTGGGCAAAGGAACTTCCATCCTAGCCTTTGATGGGAATGTTACCCAAGTAAGTTAATGTCATCTGTAGATGTGATGTCAGGGCCTATTTTCCTCCTCCTATGAGGTGTTTCATGTGCCAGAGGTTTGGACACAGGTTCCCAAGCTGTAATAATGAACCTACTTTTGTGGTGTGTGGCAGGACAACACATAAGGGCAGCCCTTCAGAAAAACTCCCTACATGTGTAAAGTGCCAGAACACATCCCCCTCATTTGCTGAAATCTTCTGTTTTCAAGAGGGAGAAGAAAATCCAGGAATATGCAACTTTACAACCTGTCTTATCAAGAAACTAAAAGTTTGAATGACACCACCCTGTGGAAACAATGTCAAATTCACACCTAGGCTGACAAGGTATCTAACAGCAACTCCTGGTCCTAGCCACATAAAAATTCCTGTTTTTGTCAGGGAAGGGATACCATCTCTCTCAACACATACTCACAGCACATGTAGTAACCATGCCACAGATACAACTGGAGTAGCTACATCCTCCTCCAGCATCATCAGGGAAGAAGACTCCAGCCAATGAGTCAACTCCAGGATGAAACAGATCAGCAGTCAATCACCACCCACTGGCTGACAGTCACAGGCTGCAGGCTACCATCGCCACCTAGCTCAACTCTGTCAATTACAGGTTACTTAATCTACCATTAGTGTGGCACTTCAGGCAACAGTTTTCAGAACCCGAACTGCCTACTTTTAAAAAGTCAAATCCTACTGTAAAAATGGCATTAATGCTGATACTACATCTGGAGGAGTCGGCAGGTTTCTCTTTTGTGAGTAGGTGTGTTGTCATCATGGACAACCAGCCCTTGCAGCGCTGCTTCACTTACCGTGCTGCAAGTGTATCCCACTAGTATTCCACCCCCCCCCCCCCCCCCCCCGCCTCTCTGCCTTTCTATTGAATGGTCTTCTTGGTACTGATTGTACTTGGATCTAGTTTGTGATTTTGGACACTCGTTTTCTTCCTTCTGGTATTCTTAATTACAGAATCCACTTGCAGGGCTCACTTAGTACTACTATAAATTTTATAGACGTGCGGATGATGCAGGGAAGGTCACCCAGCATGGTGTATATTCCACATCTTATGCCTTTTTTCTTTGCACCCTTCCTTTCTTGGAAGTCACTACACCCAATACCCAGCACAGTAACCATTTTGCTGTGTGGGGAAGGGGATGTTGTCAAGTACCTGCACAGTGGCAGCCCCCTGATCACTCTGGGATCACACTGTTCATGCCTGTGCTGGAAACTCCCCTTGCAAGCCAAAGAGTATGTGCCCATCATGGATTGGGCACAGTGACTCAGAGCAATGATTTACTGGCCAGGTAACCACAGATGTGGCTAAGAAGTGCCTGCTCAGGGTGTGGGATCATGGCAGGTGATTCACACATGAAGCAAACTAAACTTTCTTTCACTGATAGTCGCAAGGCCCCACGACTCTTCAGATGGGAAACATTATAATAATGCAGAAAGATATGATCCTGTGTCATTTCCTTCCCTGGCTACACCTTGGGAAGAGGGACAAGCCAGATGTCAGAGAGGAAAATACTGGTCTTGTGTGAAACATCACACTTCACATTTGCCAGTTTTAAAGACACAATAGAAGATACAGGCATAAAAATATATTGACTGTTGTACTCAGGCACAGAAGAAATATGAATGCATACATCTTGTGGATATGACAATCAATATGCTAAAATCATGATCATCATCCCCTACTTCAACCTTCCATAAACCAGATCACCCACCATCCTCCTCTCGCATGGTTCCTGCAGTACCTCCTTTAGGAACTGCTTCCCACACTTGACCAGAAAATCTTTCTTTTTCTGTGCTTGCTGGTGACACGGATCAATATTTGTAACCCTCTCCCTAGCAGCACCCGGACCAGAGACCAAACACCAAACAGCTGAAGGAGCCAAACCCAGTGTGTCCCAGGGCTGCCTGCTCTTCATTTGTCACCATGCTCAATGTGAGGTACCGGGTCCCCTCATCCAGCTGGATTCTGAGTAGATGTTTGAGGATGTGGTTCGATCCCCATTGGTGCCATGAGGTGATCCAGCAGTGTGACCAGTCCTGATTGTACCTTCACATCTAAGCTGGCCATGAGTAATGTGATCATTCAGTGGCTCTGTAATGAATGTTACTATCACCTGCCAGAACTAACACATTTTGCCCTTCTGCAGTTTACATTGCTCTTCAAGAACTGCACTTTACTGGTGACCATTTTCAAACAGTTGAGGGTTACTGCACATTGTTAGAACTGTATTAGTCCCCAGAGGGCATGTGGAGGTGTTTGCACCCTGATTTGTACAGATGTCAGTCAATGTATTCCCCTTTATATCCCATTGGAGGTGATCACAGTTTGGGTGCAAACCACCTTGGCTTTACTGTGTGCAACATTTCCCTATCTCCACACTGGCCACTTCCCATTTTCCCCCTCTTGCCCCCCCACTCTTTATCCCTCAGTGCTTCCCTTTACAGTGGCTCAACTATTCCCTTGTTTCTTCTACTCCTTTACAGACTTCTCTCCCTTTCCCACTCAATACATTTTTGGAGGAGCTCCCTTGCATCTCCAGTGTGGGTCCCTCTCCTCTCCCCACTTTCCCAACTGTAGCCTCCACCCCCACCCCAAGCCCTATTCACTAGATCACCAGCATACTAGCCAGTGGATTGAAGCTGTTATGTACCCATTTATCTGAGCCCCTGGGAACACAAGGATCACACTTCTGGTACATGAGCTGTCACCACCTATTGTGTCCCTAGAAATGATTGCTCATCTTTTCAGCTTCAGACAATGACTGCTGTGCCATGCATGGCTAGATGGTGTCCATGGGGTGTTGATATGATTGCAATGAGTGGTAGCAGGATGGCTACTTTGCACACAAAGCATGCTAAGGTCCACACTTCTGGCTACTGTCTGCAGCCCTCTCTTCAGATAGGAATGGTTTTATCCCTGCTCCTACTTTTGCTTCCTCAGGCTTCCACTCCCTGGAAGGAGGGCTATGCCCATCAGCTTGGGGCAAAGTCCTTTCCCCATTACTTTGTTTGTTCCAGGACAGACAGGGAGACTTTCACCATCACCAAATCACTTTTTTTTCAGAACAAATGGAGAATGTTTGGTGAAGTTGATGCCTTTAGTAATAAATGATCTGGTTCCTTACTGATCAAAACCTGTTCTGCCAGTCAGTCATCTTCCCTTTGTGCTTATGCATGCTCAGGAGACACTGTGGTGAGCATTAGTCCCCACCAGTCTTTAAATATGACCCAGGGCATTATTTTCCACAAAGTTGTCATCCTCCTTCACTCTGGTGAGGAACTCTGGGACTAAGCTGGCATGTCATGCTATTAATTTTATCCGGCAAGCCCAGATAGATCCTAAGGAGAATCATGTCAACACCTCCACTTTCATCCTGGCATTTGAGGTGGATACCATTCTGGAAAGTTGGTTATGATTTACCATCACAATGTGAAGCCCTATATCCCACTTCTCATACATTGTTTACAGCGTCTCCATTTTGGTCACTTCTTGGCAATGTGAGGCAACTGCTGTTTATGGTGACTGCAGGCCACCCTCTCCATGTGGGGAGTCTTTGCACCTAACCACTAAAGTCTGTGTTATGGGCCATATTCTCCTCCTTCACCAGATTGCCCAATCTAGAAAAAGGGGAGAGAGATTCAGAATTCAAAACTCTCAACTGCCTATCTGATTCTGAGGCCTAACAGAAATTTGACATTCTCCACCCAGTATCTCTAACACCTTTGCTTCAGATATCCATTCCTCCTCCTCCTCCTCCTCCTCCAGTTCTCTAATTGGTTAAAATGCATCTTCAGGGTAACTATCATCCAATCAGTTTGACCAATGTCCTCTGCAAGTTACTTGAATGAATTGTCAGCCAAAGGCTATAGTGGATCCATGAATTCCAGGACCTCTTGGCTTCAACCCAGGGTGATATTCACTGAGACCATTCTACTGCAGATAATTTAGTCCAAGTGGAGTTTGCAATCTGAACAGCTTCGCGTGGTGTCAACACCTTGTTGCAGTCTCCTTAGATTTGCTTAAAGCTGATGATAGCACGTGACACCACCACACCCTTGTCCCCTTAAATGAATGGGTTCTCCATGGGTTTCTTCAGATTTTTACCTGGAACTTTCTTTCATGTTGCAGTGTTCAGGTTAAGGTTAGTGCTTTCCTTAGCATCTCCCAGCTGTGAGAGAATGGGGTTCTACAGTGTTCGGATTATACCTCTCATTTTAGTGGCTATTAAAGGTCTGGTGGCAGGTGTGAACCTGTGGTGCCCCTCTCTCTAGATGCTGATGATGTTTGTACCTATTTTTTTCACATGTGATAGGTGCTGCTGAAAGCAAACTGCAGGGAGCAATAAACAAGAGTTCAATCTTGGGCTCTCACTTGTGGCTTCTAATTTCTGGCTGCCAGGAGCTGCATCACATGTCTGTCATGACTGGACAGTGCATCCCCATATGGACCTGTACCTTGATGACTAGCTCCTCAATGTGATACTGTCTCACCATTTCTTGGGATTGGTCATTTATGCCCAGTTGATACAGCCTCTTGATCTTCATCAACTAAAGCAGACATGATGGCTGCATCTAAATGCTCTTCAATGTCTCAGCAATACCAACTGGGGCATGGACCACTCTACTCCACTATGGCTCTACAAAGCATTGGTCCAGTCCTTTCTAGAGTATGAGAGTTTCACATATGGCTTGGCACCATGTTCAATGTTAGATGCTGTACCCTATACACCATTGTGGAATCCAACAAAAAACCGACACCTTCACAACTAGCCCTTTGATCAGTCACCTAGTGGAGGCTGAGGCTCTTCCATTATGGGTACTGAGCCAACAACAGTTGATAGATTAGGCATTATGGCATTATGCATCCTCTGCTCCCCAGAGCAGGTGAAACTACTCTCTCTCTCTCTCTCTCTCTCTCTCTCTCTCTCTCTCTCTCTCTCTCTCTCTCTCTCTCTCTCTCTCTCTCTCTCTCCCCCCCCCCCTTCCCCCCCCCCCCCCGCCACCCCTCTTCCCCTCACCTCAGCCATGTCAGCCCGTTGATGGATTGGCATTATGACCTATTACCTCCCCTGCCCTGACAAGGCAATGGCTGCAGCCTTCACACTACCTGTTCCTTTGCTTTTTTTCCCCCTTCTCAAGTGTTACATTGTCTTGGTGTCCTCGCTGTGTTTTCCTGTGCTTCTCTCACCTTATCCATGTTGCTAGTCTTTCCTGCATATTGTTTGGTTGGGTGCCTCCAGTAAGTGGCATGGGGTATGGCACCCCTTGGCGTTATGTCTTTGAGGGCTCCTGGTAGACCTTGGAATTTTTTTACCTTGAATTTCATGCATTAGGCCCTTCTTTGGCATGTATTTTTGTTGACTCACCTGTTCAGATAGGAGGGATTGATGACCTCAGTTCAATTCCTTTAATTGTGAAACAAACCCATCACTTTGTCTGGTAGAGGGCTTGTAATTGACCAGCTTCTCACATACCAATATCAGTTCCTCCTCACTGATCATTCTTCTATCCACTAATGATGCCCAGGTACTTCCTCAGCTACTGAACTACTGATCTCTTCCCCTAATCTTGGGGCTTTGTTACATTGGTCATTGCACTATGCTCTTAATGACAGTGACTACTTTCTGGGGATGCCATGGTTTCCTTGCCTCCACCAAACTAACTACTACGTTGGGCACTTAAGAACCAACTGGTCTTTGTATACCTCTGTAACATTCACCACCTCTTTCAGATTGCACTGATGAGGCTGTGTAAGGCATCTCATATGTGATCATCCATGCTACTAGAACTGCTATTCACCTTTTTTACAGGTCTCTCCCCCCTCCCCCCCCCCCTTTCAAACAACCATCAGCCAGTGCCATACTGGACAAAATAGACTGCAGTAGCTATTCAGAATCACTGACTAGCCCTGCAATGATTCAAATGACATCCTTCGCAGACCAAATCAATCATTTTCACAAGCCTCCCTGCAAAGGCTAGCTGTTCAAATGCTGGGAGTGCTCTCTTCGCTCTGAGGATGTGTACTTCTTTATCTCGTGTGTAGACCAAGCTTCATAGTCATATGGGCCACGAATGTTAAAACAGCTGTTCAGGTTTTGCTGCTGCTGCTGCTGCTGCTGCTGCAGCAGCATCGGTGGCCCGATCTCACTAAATTTACACTGAAGAAGCAAGAAGTTGAAGACATCCCCTTACATTTGTCTCCATAAGCTGAATCCTATAATGAACCTTTCACTGACAGTGGAACTACTTCAGGTTCTTGCCTTGCCACCCTCCCCCTGCCACCCCCCCCCCCCCCCCCTGCTCTTTGTGGCTGACACTGACACTGAGCCAGATGCTGTTGCCTGTCCTGTTTTAGAGGAAATCTCTCCGCCTGCAAGATCTGGAAAATCACAGAGGGTGGTATTGATAGTTAACAGCTCCAAAATTAGGTGTTACTGGGGCTCCTTAAGGACATGGCTGCCAAGAAGGTTAAGAAAGCCAATGTGCACTCCACGTGCCTACCGGGTGGATTCATTCCAAATCAAATGCAGAACAGGTCCTCCCGGATGCTGTGAAGAGCACAGGGTACAGCCAACTGAAGGTGGTGGATCAAGTCGGTACCAATGATGTCACTTTGGATCAGAAGAGATTCTCTGGTTTTGAACGGCTAACAGAAGTGGTAAAAGCTGCCAGTCTTGCTTGCAAGATGAAAGCAGAGCTGACCATTTGCAGCATAGTAGACAGGACTGATTGTGGACCTCTGTTTCAGAGCCAAGTGGAGGGTCTGAATCAGAAGCTCAGACAGTTTTGTGACCATGTTGGGTGCAGATTCCTTGACTTGCGTGAAAGGGTGGTTGGATTTAAAGTTCTGTTGAATAGGCCAGAAGTGCCACTATATGCAAGAGGCAGCTACATGGGTAGCAGTGTCTATGTGGCATGGACTGGGTTGTTTTTTACGTTAGAGGGTCTCAGGGAAAACATACAAAAGGCTTCAGTCACAAAGGGTGCAGGCTGAACACAGGAAGAACATAGATGCAGCAAGCATCCCTCCCTCCCTCCCTCCCTGCCTGCCTGCCTGCCTGCCTGCCTTCCTCCTTCCCTGTCTTGTTCAAGAAATGCATTTCATGATGACCACACTCCAACATTTCATGGTTATTGGGCATTCTGTCAGAACTGTTCTGGCCCTGGGATAGCATATCATGTGATCTGCACTTCAGTTTGCTCCAATGTCATTAATAACTAGACCCTCCTACATACCAACTTGGAAGCGATATTGGTTAGAGTACAAACGACTCTGGCAATCACCATTTGCCCTGTCTATCTCCCTCCCCAGGTAGACCACTTCTTCATGTTGCACTGTGTACCTTAATACAGCAACTCCCAGCCCCATTTGTCCTCCTTGGGGACTTCAATGAGATTAGGGATATCCTAATTGACCAGCTTATCATGGACCTTGAATTGTCTCCTCAATGATAGTCCCTCTACCCACTTCAGCGCTGCTCATGGCACCATCTCTATCAATCTCACGATCTCCTCCCCTGCCCTCTCATGATGACCTATGTGACAATGACCACTTTCTGGTGATTCTATCATTCCCCTGCTGCCTCCAGGCAGACAGTCCCCCCACATTCAGCAGTCTGCAGGGCCAATTGGCCTTTATATATGTATGCTGTGATCTTTGGCACCACTCTCTGGAATTTGATCAATGTAGTTGTGCAAGGCATGCTGCTGGCACTGCTGTCCCCCCATTCCACAGGTCCCTCTCATCAACTGGTACCAGGGTGGACCAAGGGTACCTCATGTCAAGGATGTCTTGGTGTCCAGGACTGCCAATGGGTGCTGCAGCAGTTTAAACACCACCCTTCACAGACCAACCTCCTCACTTCTAAGTTTCTTTCTGCTAAGGCTCGTTAACTTATTAAGCAGAGTAAAAGGAATGCTGAGAGTGCTGTTTCCTCCCTAGGGATGAATGCCTCTTCATTGTAGGTTTGGTCCAAGCTCCATAGCCTTCTGGGCCACCAGCAACAGTCCACTGTCCAGGGTCTGAACTCCAGTGTGCTCTGTGCACTGATCCATCGATCCTTGCCAAACACCTCACAAAACACTTTGTGATGGCATGATCATCCTCTTCCTACCCTACTACCTTTCTCTGACAGAAACACAATGTATAACAGACCACCCTCTGTTTCACGCCCGAACTCATTGAGCCCTATAATGCACTCTCCACTGAATGGGAATTAGTCCAGGCTCTTGTCTCTTAGAGACACAGCCCCAGGCTTGGATTCCATTCACAGCCAGATGATCCAACACTTGGCCATTCCCCAGTGGCAATAGCTCCTCAGGGTCTTCAACCACATTTGGATCACGGGTGCTTTCCTGTCACAATGGCAAGACAGTATAGTAATCCCCGTCCTTAAGCCCGGGAGAAACCCAACATCTCTAGACAGTTCCCTGTATCAGTGTGGCTTCTGGGCAAGGTGATCTCTACAGCTGTCCATTTTCTCTACAGCTGACCATTTTCTCCAATTAGAATCAGCCATCAGACTGACTTCTACTCACTGCCGGCACCTTGAGGCCTTCTTTGACCTACATGAGTAGTATGACATGTCTTGGCACCATCACATTTTAGTTGCCCATCATGACTGGGGCTTCCATGGCCCCTCTCAGATTTTTATCCACAAGTTTTTATCTCATCGGCTCTTCTGGGTTAAAGTTGGCACTTCATTCAGCACCCCAGATTTATGAGAACTGTATCCCCCAGGGCTCTGTGCTCTACCTCATTGCCATCAATGGGCTTCTGACCTCTGTTAGGCCTCTAGCTACCCCATCATTGAACATCAACAGATTTTTGCATCTGGTGCAGTATGCACTCAGTAGCATCTGCTGAGCTCCAGCTCAAAGGCACCATCCGATGGACCTCTGTGTGGGCCACCGTCCATGGCTTAAAGTTCTCTCCCACCAAAACGCAGGTTATGTATTTTTGTCTTCGACCCACAGTACACCCCAATCCAGAGCTTTATTCACACAACCAACTCCTTGATGTTGCAGCACAGTCCCATTTTTTGAGCCTGATTTTTGATAAAAAGCTGATGTGGCTGCCCCACATTCGCCACATAAAGACTACATGCATGTGCAAGCTTAATGCTCTACGGGTCCTGGCCCACATGTCTTAAGATGCAGACCATTCCACTCTCTTACATCTTTACTGTGCTCTGGTCTTGTCCAGACTAAATTATGGTAGGCAGGTTATAGCTCAGCAGCTCCTCCCACTTCGAAACTCCTTGACCCTGTGCAGCATTGTGGGGTGCATCTGGCTACTGGTGCCTTTTGCACTAGTCATGTTGATAGTCTCGTCACAGAAGCAGGGATTCCCCCTCCACACATCTGATGGAGCCAATTCCTTGTTTCTTATGCAAATGCCATCCACCAGTTCCTTGCCCATCCTGTGTACCCTGTACCCTGTGCTCTTTGCCAGCATGGGATGTCTCCCTCATAACACCCACCCATGGGTGGGATTGCCAGTTGGCATGTCTCACTTCCCTCTATAGGGATCCATCTCCAACCCCTTTCATGGTGCCTAGACCACGGATTAGGACCGCTCTATTCCAGGGCCCTAAAGTCTCTGTTGCTCCTATGGTTTTCCGGTTTCTTCTATGTGCCATCCTTGCACAGTTCCAGGGTGCCACCATCTTTTACACTGATGGTTCTAAGATGGTCAATACAGTGGGATATGCTTGCACGTCTCCTCCTGACTCTGAGCACCACTTATTGCCAGGATCATGTAGTGTGTTAATAGCAGAGCTTCTAGCGATTCATAGGGGCCTCCTTTTTGTTTCTCGGACCTCCCTACAGTGTTTTAATTTGTTCAGACTCCATGAGCAGCCTGCAAGCTATTGACTGATGCTACTCTTGTCACCCCTTGGTCTCTGCCATCCATGACCTTCTCTTCCCTTGAGTATGCCGCCTGTTCAGTTGTCTTTCTCTGGGTCCCAAGTCATGTGCACAGCCCAGGGAATGAACTGGCTGACCATTTGGCTAGAGAAGCAGATACTTAAACCCATTTCCTTTCACAATTCCAGCTGCAGATATGCGGATCTACGTCAAATCTCTCTCCACCCAAATGTGGAATGTCATCTGGAGCACTACTGCTCATAGTAACAAACTCCACACAATCAAGAAGTACACTGCAGTTTGGCATTCTTCCTTCTGCTCCTCCTGGAAGGAGTCTATGGTTCTATGCTGTTTATGCATTAGTCATACCCAGCTCACCTATTATTCCCTCCTACTGATGATACCTCACATATTGGTGGAATGTCCCCTTCTTTTGGCCCTTCATGTTAAGTAGAGTCTTCCCGATTCCTTAAATTTAATATTGGCAGACAATCCATGGATGGCTGAACTGATCCTCAGTTCCTTCCATGAAAGTGGTTGCTGTTTCTAGGTGTAAGATTCTACTTCAATCTTGGAGCAGGGGTAGGTTGGTTGTGGTTTGGACTGCTTTTACAATCTTCTCGATCTGTGACCCCATGACTGCCCCTTTCCTCTAGTTTTTAGATATGGTCTTAACTTTCATGCTCTTACTGTGCATGTTTAATGTTCATGATTTTATAATTTAACTTCCCTGACTGGATCCATCCACTTTTAGCAGACCCCCTTTCTTCTGGGACTCACTTCGGGATCATGGGACTGATGATGTTGCCGATTGGTCCCCTAACCCCTCTCAATTAATCAATCAATAGTGCTGCAAATGGTATAACAGGTGTAGGATTCGTTATGAATAGGAAGGTAGGGCAGAGGGTGTGTTACTGTGAACAGTTCAGTGACCGGGTTGTTCTAATCAGAATCGACAGCACACCAACACCGACAACGATAGTTCAGGTATACATGCCGATGTCGCAAGCTGAAGATGAACAGATAGAGAAAGTGCATGAGGATATTGAAAGGGTAATGCAGTATGTAAAGGGGGACGAAAATCTAATAGTCATGGGCGACTGGAATGCAGTTGTAGGGGAAGGAGTAGAAGAAAAGGTTACAGGAGAATATGGGCTTGGGACAAGGAATGAAAGAGGAGAAAGACTAATTGAGTTCTGTAACAAGTTTCAGCTAGTAATAGCGAATACCCTGTTCAAGAATCACAAGAGGAGGAGGTATACTTGGAAAAGGCCGGGAGATACGGGAAGATTTCAATTAGATTACATCATGGTCAGACAGAGATTCCGAAATCAGATACTGGATTGTAAGGCATACCCAGGAGCAGATATAGACTCAGATCACAATATAGTAGTGATGAAGAGTAGGCTGAAGTTCAAAACATTAGTCAGGAAGAATCAATATGCAAAGAAGTGGGATACAGAAGTACTAAGGAATGACGAGATACGTTTGAAGTCCTCTAACGCTATAGATACAGCAATAAGGAATAGTGCAGTACGCAGTACAGTTGAAGAGGAATGGACATCTCTAAAAAGGACAATCACAGAAGTTGGGAAGGAAAACATAGGTACAAAGAAGGTAGCTGCGAAGAAACCATGGGTAACAGAAGAAATACTTCAGTTGATTGATGAAAGGAGGAAGTTCAAACATGTTCCGGGAAAATCAGGAATACAGAAATAAAAGTCGCTGAGGAATGAAATAAATAGGAAGTGCAGGGAAGCTAAGACGAAATGGCTGCAGGAAAAATGTGGAGACATTGAAAAAGATATGATTGTCGGAAGGACAGACTCAGCATACAGGAAAGTCAAAACAACCTTTGGTGACATTAAAAGCAACGGTGGTAACATTAAGAGTGCAACAGGAATTCCACTGTTAAATGCAGAGGAGAGAGCAGATAGGTGGAAAGAATATATTGAAAGCCTCTATGAGGGTGAAGATTTGTCTGATGTGATAGAAGAAGAAACAGGAGTCGATTTAGAAGAGATATAGGATCCAGTATTAGAATCGGAATTTAAAAGGGCTTTGGAGGACTTGCGGTCAAATAAGGCAGAAGGGATAGATAACATTCCATCAGAATTTCTAAAATCATTGGGGAAGTGGCAACAAAACGACTATTCATGTTGGTGTGTAGAATATGAGTCTGGCGATACACCATCTGACATTCGGAAAAGCATCATCCACACAATTCCAAAGACGGCAAGAGCTGACAAGTGAGAGAATTATTGCACAATCAGCTTAACAGCTCATGCATCGCAGCTGCTTACAAGAATAATATACAGAAGAATGGAAAAGAAAATTGAGAATGCGCTAGGTGAAGATCAGTTCGGCTTTAGGAAAAGTAAAGGGACGAGAGAGGCAATTCTGATGTTACGGCTAATAATGGAAGCAAGGCTAAAGAAAAATCAAGACACTTTCATAGGATTTGTCGACCTGGAAAAAGCGTTCGACAATATAAAATGGTGTAAGCTGTTCGAGATTCTGAAAAAAGTAGGGGTAAGCTATAGGGAGAGACTGGTCATATACAATATGTACAACAACCAAGAGGGAATAATAAGAGTGGACGATCAAGAACGAAGTGCTCGTATTAAGAAGGGTGTAAGACAAGGCTGTAGCCTTTCGCCCCTACTCTTCAATCTGTACATCGAGGAAGCAACGATGGAAATAAAAGAAAGGCTCAGGGGTGGAATCAAAATACAAAGTGAAAGGATATCAATGATACGATTCACTGATGACATTGCTATCCTGAGTGAAAGTGAAGAAGAATTAAATGATCCGCTGAACGGAATGAACAGTCTAATGAGTACACAGTATGGTTTGAGAGTAAATCGGAGAAAGACGAAGGTAATGAGAAGTAGTAGAAATGAGAACAGCGAGAAACTTAACATTAGGATTGATGGCCACGAAGGCAATGAAGTTGAGGAATTCTGCTACCTAGGCAGTAAAATAACCAATGACGGACGGAGCAAGGAGGACATCAAAAGCAGACTCGCTATGGCAAAAAAGGCATTTCTGGCTAAGAGAAGTCTACTAATATCAAATACCGGCCTTAATTTGAGGAAGAAATTTCTGAGGATGTACGTGTGGAGTACAGCATTGTATGATAGTGAACCATGGACTGTGGGGAAACCGGAACAGAAGAGAATCGAAGCATTTGAGATGTGGTGCTATAGACGAATGTTGAAAATTAGGTGGACTGATAAGGTAAGGAATGAGGTGGTTCTATGCAGAATCGGAGAGGAAAGGAATATTTGGAAAACACTGATATAGAGAAGGGACAGGATGATAGGACATCTGCTAAGACATGAGGGAATGACTTCCATGGTACTAGAGGGCAAAAACTGTAGATGACGACAGATTGGAATACGTCAAGCAAATAATTGAGAACGTAGGTTGCAAGTGCTACTCTGAGATAAAGAGGTTAGCACAGGAAAGGAATTCGTGGTGGGCTGCATCAAACCAGTCAGTAGACTGGTGACCAAAAAAAAAAGTGCTGCAAAAGTAGAGTTACTAAATGCAACCTTCTGAAATGCCTTCACAGAAAAGACGAAGAAAATATTCCAGAATATGAATCAAGAGCAGCTGCCAACATGATTAACATAGAAGTAATTATCCTCAGAGTACTGAAGCAACTTAAATCACTTAATAAAAGCAATCCTTCTGGTCCAGACTGTATACCAATTAGGTTCCTTCCAGAGTATGCTCATGCAATAGCTCCATACTTATCGATCATATACAACTATTTGCTCGATGAAAGACATGTACCCAAAGACTGGAAAGTTCCACCAGTCACACCAGTATCCAAGAAAGGTAGCAGGAGTAATCCACTAAATTACAGGCCCATATCGATAATGTCAATATGCAGCAGGATTTTGGGACATATATTGTCTTCGAACATTATGAATTAGCTTGAAGAAAACTATTGACACAGTCAACATGGGTTTAGAAAACATTGTTCCTGTAAAACACAACTAGCTCTTTACTCGCATGAAGTGTTGAGTGCTATTGACAAGGGACTTCAGATTGAGTCTATATTTCTGTAAGGCTTTTGATATCGTACCACACAAGTGGCTTCTAGTGAAATTGCTTGCTTATGGAATAGGTCTGTTATGTGACTGGATTCATGATTTCCTATCAGAGGGGTCACAGTTCATGGTAATTGACAGAAAGTCATAGAGTAAAACAGAAGTGATTCCTGGTGTTCCCCAGGGTAGTGTTACAGGCCCCTTACCTATATAAATGATTTGTTCACAGATGGCACTGTCATTTATCGACTAATAAAGTCAACAGAAGATCAAAACAAATTAAAAATGATTTAGATAAGATACATAAATGGTGCAAAAATTGGAAATTGACCCTAAATAACAAAGTGAGAGTTCATCCGCGAGTGCTAAGAGGAATCCAAACTTCAGTTACATCATAAATCAGTCAAATCTAAAGGCCATAAATTCAAGAAAATACCTAGGAATTACAATTAGGAACAACTTAAATTGGAGAGAACATACAGAAAATATTGTGCGGAAGGCTAACCAAAGACTGTTTTATAGGCAGGACTCTTAAAAAATCTAACAGATCTTCTAAGGAGACTGCCTACACTATGCTTGTCTGTCCTCTATCACAATATTGATGCACAGTGTGGTATCCTTACCAGATTGGATTGATGGAGTACACTGAAAAAGTTCAAAGGAGGACAGCATGTTTTGTATTATAGCAAAATAGGGAGTGTGTGTCACTGAAATGATACAGGGTTTGGGATGGACATCATTAAAACAAAGGCATTTTTCGTTGTGGAATCTTTTCACGAAATTATAATCACCAACTTTCTCCTCCAAATGTGAAAATATTTTGTTGGCACCAACATACATATGGAGAAATGATCACCATGATAAAATAAGGTAAATCGGAGCTCATCTGGGGAGATACAGGTGTTTCTTTGTGCACAATGAGAGATTGGAATGGAGCCCAGCACTATTGCAGCCAATTTTTCCGTCCCTGGCTGCATTTCCTTCACTCTGCTCTTCCTCCCTATTCCCTATTCCCCATTGCCCTCTTCTTCCCCTTTCTCAGTGTTCTGATTTATATCAACCTGGCTATTCACCTGGTTCCCTGTATTCCTTGCAATTTTGTTCCTTCTGTCTTTTCTTTCATCCTGTCGTTTAGGTCTGCACACGGTTTGATCATCACTTCCAAATTTTCTGTTAGTAGCGAGCCAGTTGGGAAATTCCTCTCTGACATCTATGGTGTGGGTTCCTTCCCCCCCCCCCCCCCCCCCCCCTCCCCCCTTCCTTCTTTCTGCTCTTCCTTTCCCTCCACCTTGCTATGTCACCAGCATGTGTAGACAGTCATGTGGTGGGGCTGTTACGTACCCATTGCGTGAGCCCCCTGACAACACAGGGATCACACGACTGATACCTGGGCTGTTCATCCCCATGGACATCAAGATGATGTTGCTTTTCTTCCTGTAGCATGGGAACTCCAGGCAAGGGGTGCCATGTCAGCCAGTTGCGTGGTGCCTATCGGGAGAGCCCCCTCCCAATCAGAGTGGGTAGTGTCATAGTGTATGCTTGGCACATGGAGCATACCAAGCTGCAAAAATCTGGCTGTTCTCAAACAGCTGTCTTCAAGTGGGGAAGGATCATTGAAAGCTGCTTCATATGATCTGGCAGCCTTCACACCCATGGTTACACCATGGGAGGAAGGCCAGGCTTGCCATCTTAGAATGAACACTTTCCCCATTACCTCATCTGTACTAGGACAGATGGGGTCACATTCACTGCCACAAAGCCATTGTTTCTTGTGGAGAATAGTGAGGAGAAATTTGGTAAAATGGAGCCTCTCAGTAAGATGTGGTCAGCCTCCTTGTTTATCAAAGCTTCTTCTGCTGCCCAATCTGCAGCTATTTACACTTGTTATCATCTTGGCAATGCTCCAGTCTCTCTTACCCTTCACCAAACTCTGAGTAGGGTCCAGGGAGTGATTTTTCACAGGGACCTTATCCTACAAACTGATGAACTCTGGGCTAATCTGGAGAGACTCTGCATTCATTTTGTTCGATGTGTGCAGAAGGGTCCAAAGACAACAGCACCGATTCTGGCACCTTCATTCTGGCTTTCAAGCAGGATAACCTCCCACAGAAGGTCAAGGTTATTTGCTACAGATGTGACGTGAAGCCGTACGTTCCACCATCTATGAGGTGTTTTCGGGGCTTTTGTTTTGGGCACAGAACTTCCTGCTGTACAGCAGATCATGTGTGTGGTGTTTGTGGGCACCCACTCCATGAGGGAAGTGACTGTGTTCCGCCACCTGTGTGTGTCAACTGTCACGATAACCACTCCTCTCTCACCAGATTGTCCAGCTTACAAGATAAAAGATCCAAGAGTACAAGTCCATGGACCACCTGTCTTATGCTGAGGCTCACCAGAAATATGAGAGAATCCATCCGGTGTCACTTTCAACTTTTGCCCTGTTAAATCCTTTTCCCCTCCCTCTTCTTTCTTAGCCTCATCCCCCTCACCCTTCCTTGCAGTTTTCCAGTGATGGGGCACCCCCCCCCCCCCCCCCCCAAACCCCAGGAATCCATGCTCCTGTGTGTCTCGAGCCAGAAACCTCCTACCACAACTTGGCCATAAGATGCACTATCTTTGCACCCCAAGGTCACTTGCTGTCTTTCGGTTCCAGATCTTGCAGATGCCTGTACTCCCTCTGTGCCCTACCCTCCTCCACCTTCAAGAGGAGGAGGAGTAGTATCCCATCCTTGTTAGTGACAACCACTGATACTAAAATGATCTCCTCTCAGCTTATCTTGTCTGATCTGGAATCACACCACACAACCATCTAGTGAAATTCAACTGTCGTCACCTATCAGAAATATTTCATCTTGTTTCCTCCTATTCTGCATTCTTTTTTTCAAGCAATGCACTTCCACGATGACCACTCCCCAACATTTCATGGTTATCAGGTGTTCTGTTGGTACCGTGCCGGCCCACGGGTAGCAACTAGTGGGATCTGTATGACCCTAATTGGTTTTGTGCCCTAAAACAAAAATCTGGTTGGATCTCCACTTTGGTTCCCTCCATTGTCAGTAGTGACTGGATCCCATTTGTACCCACTTGGAAATAGTACTGGTAAGTGTGCAAAAGACTCCGCCGATTATCATTCGCAATGTCTACCTTCCTCCAGGTAGTCCACTTCCTTATGTTGAATTGTCTACCTTAATACAGCAACTCCAGCCCCGTTTCTCCTCCTTGGGGACTTCAATGCCCACCATCCCCTGTGTGGGGTGGGGGGTGGGAGGGGGGGGGGGGGGTGCCACTAAAACGGATAGGGGTCTCCTAACTGACCAACTTACTACAGACTTAGATTTGTCTCCTCAATGACAGGTTCACTACCCACTGCAATGCCGTTCACAGCAGCTCTACTGCTGTCGATCTCACAATCTCCTCCTCTGTTCTCACGGCTTCCCTACATTCGTTACCCCATAATGATCATCGTGATAGTGACCATTTTCCAGTAATTCTATTGTCCCACTGCCACCGCCAGGCAGACGGGCCCACATGCAGGACCAATTGGCCTTTATATACATCTGCAGTGTGCACTTGGATACATCCCTCTTTAATTGCATTGATGCGGACATGCAAGGCATCTCTAACACTATTCTTTATGCTGCTGGCACTGCTGTACACCTATCCACAGGTCCCCTTTATTGTCAGGTATTGTGGTGGACAAAGGATGTAGCAGTTGCTGTCCAGAACTGCTGACAGATGCTGCGGTGATTGAAACGACACCCTTCACAAACCAACCTCATCAATTTTAAGCATTTCCATGCTAAGGCTTGTTAGAGCAGTGTAAAAAGGAATGCTGGGAGTGCTCTGTTTCCTCCATGGGAACATTTGCCTCTTCATCGCAGGTATGGTCCAACCTCTGTAGCCTTTTGAGCCACCAGCAACAGTCAACTGTTCAGGGTCTTAACCTCCAATGTGCACAGATCCATTGGTCCTTGCAGAATACCTGACAACACACTTCACAATGGCATTGGCTTCCTGTTCCTATCTTACCACCTTTCTCCGGCAGAAACACAGTTAACCATACCCCACTCTCTCATCCCATAACACGTTGAACCCTATAATGAATCCTTCATTGAATGTGAATTATTGCAGGTTCTTATCTCTTCATGCAACACAGACCATGTCCCAAATTCCATCCACAGCTAGATGATGCATCATTTGGTCACTCCCCCCCGAGGCAGCATCTCCTCAGGGTCTGCAACCACATGTGGCTCACAAGTGCTTTCCTGTCATAATGGTGAGACGGTACAGTTTCCCTGTCCCTAAACCTGGTAAGAACCCAATGTCGCTTGACAGCTACCGACCAATTAGCCTGATGAATGTAGTTTGTAAACAGCTCAAGCAGTTGGTTGGCTTCAGATTATGTTGGGCACTCAAATCTCAGGGTCCTTCATCTCCATATCATTGTCCTCTGCAAAGGATGATCTCTGACCATTTACTCAGAATGGAAACAGCAATCCAACAGGCTTTTACTAACTGCTAGCACTTTGTTGCAGCCTACTTCGACCTACATGAGACAAACAACATGCCTTGTTATCATCACATTTTAGATACCCTCCATGAATGGGGTTTCCACGGCCTCCTTCAGATTTTTATACATGAGTTTTTATCTCACCGGCTCTTCCAGGTCAGATTGGCACTTCACTCAGCACCCCTGGATTCAGGAGAACAGTGTCCCACAAGATTCTGTATTGTCACACTATTCCTCATAGCCATCAATCTGCCTGTAACCTCTATTGGGCCTGTGGTTACCCTGGCATTATACATTGATGATTTTTGCATCTGGTGCAGCTCCCACTTGGTAGCATCTGCTGACCAAGGCACCATCTGATGGACCTCTGTGTAGGCCATTCCCATGGCTTCCAGTTTCCTCCCTCCAAGATGCAGTTTAAGCATTTTTGTCATCACCTCAGAGTACACTCCAATCCAAAACTTTATTTAGGTGACAAGCTCCTCAATGTTGTAGCACAGTCCTGTTTCTTGGGCCTTATTTTTGATAAAAAGCTGACATGGCTGCCCCATATTCACCACCTAAAGGCTACATGTATGCGAAAGCTTAATTCTCTCTGCCTCCTGGCCTCTGCACCTTGATGTGGAGATTGTGCCACTTTTCTCCATCTTTTACCATTCTCTAGTCTTGTCTGGACTAGATTATGATAGTCATGTTTATGGCTCAGTGGCTCCTTCCACTCTACAAATACTTGACCCGGTTCATCACTGTGGGGCGCATCTGGCTATTGGTGCCTTTTGCACTAGTTCCATTGACAGTCTTCTTGCACAAGTGGCGACTCTCCCTCTACAGATGCAATGGTGCCAACTCATTGTTTCTTATGCAATCACCATTTGTCAATTCCCCTCACCATCCAGTGTACCATGCCTTCTTTCAGAATGAGGGATGTCTCCCTCATGACAACTGCCCATGGGTGGGATTGCTGGTTGGAATGCACCTCACTTCCCTTCATTGGGATCGCCATCTCCACTCACTGGAATTCAACCCCTGTATTTCATCCCCCCCCACCCTGGATGGTGCCTAGACCATGGATTATGACCAACTTATTGCAGGGTCCTAAGATCTGACACTCCTACAGTTTTTTGGCATCCTCTGTCCCATCCTTGCAGAGTTCCAGGGTGGCACCACCTTCTACCACCACACTGCTCGTATTTACAGTTGAGCTCTTCACCTGTATCAGGCCATGGAGTAAATCTGGCATCATAAATTGTGTCCTCTGCTCAGACTATCTCAGTGCCCTTCAAAGTATGTGTGTGCTGTACACTGCCCATCCCTTTGTGCAATGGCTCCAGGAAAACTCACTTGCTCACTCTTGATGGAGCCACTGTGATATTTATGTGGGTCTGTCAGGAAATGAGGCTGCTCAAAGGCTGCAGTCCTCCTGCCTCAGCCCACTAGTTCATACATTCCCTCCAATGATCCCTGCATTGCCGTCTATCAGGAGGCGGTGTCTCTTTGGCATCGCCATTGGTCCTCCCTTCATGGGAGTAAGCTCTGGATTATTAAGCCTCTCCCAGCACCTTAGACAACCTCCTTGGCCTTCCTACTGGGAGGAGGTCATTTTAACTATGTTGTGTATTGGTCACAGCATTTTTAGCCATCATCATTTGATAAGTGGCACTCCTCCACCACTTCATGTACATTGTGCCCATGTTTTAACTGTACACAAATTTTTTAACCATTTATTTTCCGCTTGGCTGTTCTAGCATATGAAGTGCGGGCTATTGATGACATTTTATTTATCTGTCAAAGCAATATGGCGAAGGTCATTTAATTTTTAGTTTTTGATCTCTATTTCTGTGTGGTGTCTTCTGTAGCCATTTCTCCATATCCCTGTTTTTAACTGTCTTATCTTATGTCCATTGGGATTGACAGTCACTTTGTAACTCCTGCCTTCCTGTTCTATAGTTTTGACTTGGATGCATATGACCCCAGTTGTTCTTGTGCCATAAAACCAAACAAACCACCTTCTACACTGATAATTCTAAGATGATAGATAAGATGGAATATGCTTTCACATCTCCCACTGGCTTAGAACACCTTTTATTGCTGGAATCATGTAGTGTATTCACAGCAGAGCTTCTAGCCATTCAGAGCCCTCCATTTTGTTTCTCTGGCCTCCCTCCACAGTGTCTTAATTTGTACCAACTCAATGAGCAGCCTGCAGGGTATCGACCAATGCTACTCTTCACACCCTTTAGTATCTACTTACCATGACCTTCTCTCTGCTCTTGGCCTTCCTGCCTGCTCAGTTGTCTTTCTCTGGGTCCCACGTAATGTGGGCATCCCAGGGAATGAATTGGCTGACCGTTTGGCTAGAGAAGCAGATACTTGCCCCCATTTCCTTTCACGATTCCAGCTGCAGATATGTGAATCTACATGAAACCTCTCTTTGCATGAAAGTGGAATGACATCTGGTATGCTGCTGTTCCCAGTAATAAATTAAACACAATCAAGGAGCCTACTACAGTTTGGCACTCTTCCTTCTGCTCCTCTAGGAAGTAGTCCACTGTTCTATGCTATCTACACAGTGATCATACCAGGCTCACCCAGTGTTTCCTCCTGTGTAAAGAACCACCCAACACAATGTGGTTGTGGAGCCATACTGATGGTATCCCACATGTTGGTGTAATGTCCCCTCCTTTTGGTCCTTTGTGCTAAATATAGTCTTCCAGATTTCGTACTTTCACATTAGCCTGGTGGAACTGGTCCTCAGTTTCCTCTGTGAAAATGGTTTTTATTTCCAGATACAAGGTTTTGCTTTGCTCCTGAAGAAGCAGCAGCAGCAAGGTGGTTGTGGTTGGGACCTCTCTTTGTCTTCTGTCTGGGACACCATGACAGCTCCCCCATGGGAAGACCACTCTATTTTTCCAATTTTTAGATTTGGTCTCACCTTTTATGCCTTTTATTGTGTGTTTTTTTAAATTTATTACTTTATACTTTGACTCCCCTGACTAGATCTGTCCACTTTTTGCGGAGGAATTATGGGACTGATGACTTTGCTGTTTGGTCCCATATACCCTCTCAAACTAACCTACCTTGGCCCACAACCCAGCCCCAGGCCATGATACAATTAACAATCAGATGAGCCAGCGCCTGAACACACTCCAAAGGTAAAGTCTGCCCATGGTTTGAAACAGTCATTGGCTCAAAGGTGCCTTCCCTCTTACAGTTAGATAGCATGGCCTATCATTAAACCAAGCAAGAACACCATCATCTCTCAATAATTACTGGCCAATTGGCTTGACAAACATGCTCTGTAAGCTGCTCAAAAGGATGGTTGCCTGCATGTGGTGCTAGGTTCTCAAATCCTGGGGCTTTTTGTACCCCTATCAGTGCTGTTTCTGGGATGGACAATCCATAATCTTCTGCTTATGTTGGAAATGGCTATCTGACAGGCTTTTTCTAAATGCCAACATCTTGTCCCAATCTTTCTGACATGCATAATGTGTATGACATTGCTTGGCATTCTCAAGTTTCTCATCTTCCATGACCCCCTACAGTTTTTTGTCAGTTTTTATCCCACAGATTGTTCTGAGTTAGTCAGCACTTCACTCAGCTCCCCACATTTCCAAGAGGAAGTTGCCCCACAGATCTCCATTGAGTGTCACTCTTTCCCTCATCATTAATGAGTCAGTGTCCTCTGTTGAGCCACTGGTCACAGCTGCTTTGTATGTTGGATTTTTACATTTGGTAAAGCTCACACTTGGTAGCCTCTTCTTAATGCCAGGTCAAAGGCACCGTCTGGTGAACCTCTACATGGGCTGTTTCCTAATGCTTCCAGTTCTCTTCTACAAAAACATGGGTCATCCATTTCTGCCCTCATGCTGTGATTCACCCTGACCTGGGATTCTACTTGGGTACCTAGTACCTGCACACTGCAGCACAGTCCCGTTTCTTGGGTCTCCTTTTTTATAAAAAGCCAACCTAGCTGCACAATAATCATAAAATGAAGACTAGCTGCATGCAGAAGCTTAAAGGTGTCTGCTTCCTTGCCCACATATCTTGAGGTGCAGATTATGCTACTCTTATCCACACTTACCTGGCTCTGGTTTCTTCCTGACTGGGCTATGATTGCCAGGTTTATGACTTGGTTACTTCATCAACTTTAAACCTTTGTAGTATGCATCTGGCCACTGGTGCCTTTCAGACTAGTCCCATTAGCAGTTCCTTGCTGTAGCAGGATCTTCTCCCTTCAGATTACAATACCAACTGTATCATATGCAATCACCATTCAACATTTCCCTTACACCTTACTCATCCCATTCTCTTTACATCCATGGATGTGGTCATCCTGATACCTACCCTCGGATGGGAATCCCCACTGCTGGTATTACTCTTATCCTTAAACCAGGAAAGGCCCTCAAATTTTGACCAATTGTTGACCATTCTCTTCAATGAATGCGCTGCACAAACAGGAAAGTGTGGTCAACCATAGGTCATGTTGGTGCTTGGAAGCCAGAGGGCATGCACTGCAATTTTAAAGTGGCTTTCAGGAATTCTGGCCCACCACCAACCAAATAATGTCTGGAATCTGCAGTGTTCAATGTTTTCACGCTTTACCGACACCTGAGCACTTAGCTCTTTGACCTAAACAAGGCAGACGATACTACTTAGCACCATCACATCCCTTTTAGACTGCAGGAGTGCTGCTCTGGGGCTATTTGCCCTTTTTAATAAAAAATTTGCCATCTCTCCAACTGCATGCGTGATCGGTATGGCCTTCAATAACCAATACAAACAGATAACTGGGAGCCTCGGCGACTGGTTCAAAGTGTAATACCGATGCCGTCACAACCGATGATATGACTGCAGTGGGTCCCTTAGTCTCACTGCCACTGTGGATGATCTTCACCTATATCACAGCTTTCAATCATTGTGTGCCACAGAGGGCCAACTTCAGGGGTCATAAGAAAGTATATAATTTGGCCAAAATCATGGATATGTACTCTCTCCCACAAAAACTAGCATAATGCATTTTTATTTACTCAGAACTGTGCATCCACACAACGAATTTTATCTGGGTAGCTAGTTAACAGGATTCATCAAAACAACCAGTTTTTAAGACTCTTACTTGAAAGTAAGTTAACATGATTATCATGTGTATGCTATATTAAGGCAAACAGCATAAGATGACTTAACACTCAGATTTCTCAGCACTAGTTCATAGGTTTTCGAATTTTTTTGAAGCTTAGATTTTATTCTGACTGAATTATAGATATGTCGCCGATGAGCCAGCAGCACCATTGGTACTGAGTCTGAGTCAATCATGGTGGTGTGTAGCTGGCAACTGGAGCATTCCATACAAGCCATGTAGATGGCAGAGAGTGAGATGGCAGTGTAGTCAGCACACTGGACTCACACTGGAGGGGATGGCAGTTCCGATCCCCCTGCAGCCATAAGATTTCGATTTTCTGTGATCTCCTTAAATCACTGTAGGCAAATGGTTGGATGCATCCTTTTAAATGTCATGGATGATTTCCTTACCAATCATTACAAAAACAAATTAGGATTATGCTCCATCTGTAATATCACTGTTGATCGGACATTAACCATAACCCTTACCTCTTTCTTCTTCATTATTTCTTTCTTCATTCATTCATTTTCCTGCCTGCCTGCCTGCCTGCCTGCCTGTCTGTTTCTTCTTCCTTCCTTCCTTCCTTCCTGCCTTCCTTCCTTCCTTCCTTCCTTCCTTCCTTCCTTCCTGCCTCTCTCTCCTTTCTTTAGACATCCTCTAGGTGGAAGCTGGTATCTCACCTCTGAGTGTCAGACAGCATAACTCAGGGCACATTATGCAGTCACAAACTGTCAGATAAGTGAGTTGAGGTGGTGGTCATTAAAATAATTGCATTTTTCATTATGGTGAAATCTTTCCAACGATCTTTCTCCTCCAGATGCCAAACTTTTTGACTCATCTAGATAGGTGCTCATGATGTCCATGTGTTAACTGAGAGTGGAACTGTAAAGAAATAGGCTAGTTGGAAAGTAGCTTTAAGAATTCTGACACTCTACAGTGTGAATTATAGAGTAATCATGTAGATGTAGAATACATTTTGATACTCATTTTGTACCAATATCTGTAACTAATTTGAAAAGAAGTTCGTTTCTTATGTCAATAAGAGTTAATTCACATGTGGTGTACTTGTATACTTTCAGAAAATAAGTTTTAGGGTAACTGGAGGTGGTGCATTGGTATTACTGATTTCTGCATGTCCTTCAGTACTGGTCTCTGTGTAAGAAGCTGAAGAAATATTTTAAAAGCTAATAAACTAAATTTAACTTCCTTACAGAGCAACAGGGTGACAATGAAACTGGATGTCAGCTACACTGATCATTCACATATAATAGGAAAGGGAGGTCTGACAATAAAGAAAGTAATGGAGGAAACAGGTTGTCACATTCATTTTCCTGATTCGAATCGCAGTAATCCAACTGAAAAAAATAACCAAGTTTCAATATCTGGTGAAATGCAAGCTGTGGAGAAAGCTAGGGCAAGAGTAAGGGTAAGTAAGAATTCAGTACATATCTGTGCATATCATGTAATAGTAGTTTTACTGCCCCCAAGGAATGGAAGCAACGGAGTTGTTTTAATGATGTCAGTTATTGCCATTTCACGCCCTTTCACTTATCACACAAGATATTTCAGTATGATCATATTTTTCTTAAATGACATTGCAAATTTATTTTTAATTACTGAAGAGAATTTTAAGGCCTAGTTGCAACTGAAAATTCATGAACCGTTGAATTTAATATCACACTCGAATTTCACAAGGTGACTGGTGTACTTCTACATGTTCAGCTGACTTTATATTTCTATTTTTGCACACCGTTCTTGCAACCAATCCTGTTAGCCTACAGAGCCGGGAGTTCTGAAGTTGTGTATAGTTACAGACTATTTGGAGTCCAGGCTAAGAGTATACGTGACAGCACGACTTGGAGCACCTGAAGACAAAGAATGAGTCAGTCTGTGAAATACTGAGTGAAAACGGAAATATAAACACCTATGAACACCCAGAGGGACACAATTAACCAATCGTGCTGAGAGAACCTGGGAGATACTGCAATTTCTCATGATAAATACATCTGAAAACAGTAGCTGTGCCTTAACATACTACATACAAAGCAAAGATAGTTTTCAGTCTGCTGTACTTCTATTCTGTGCGGTAACAAAACTATGTAACATTTATAAACAAAGTAAGACAGCAAAAAGCCATATGTGACATCTGTCATTTCAGGCATATCAGAAAGAATAGATATTGTATACATATAATTAAGGTGGGGACAACAAACTGATAATTCCAGTGCAGATGCACACAATGCTCGAACTCTTGTGGGGCTTGGCAAAATACTGTGAGTAATAAAGATAATTGGCAAGGGCACTACATCTGCAGTGTGTGGACAAGTTGAGAATTTGAGTCTGACAAGGAGCATGTTATGGTAGTCTGTGCAGTTGTGATGACCACAGTATCAGGATGGTGCAATGGTCAGTGCATTAACCTAGTAGGCAGATCATCTGGGTTAGTCCTGGTCTGGTACAAATTTTTAACTTTTCCCATTGATTTAAATCAGTGACCCCTAGCAGCTAATGTCATTAATCCCTTTGTGTCTTAAAAAGTGTCTTAGTTGATGCAAAACATAATTAAGTAAATAAAAATTCTAGGCCAGTTAAGTGTATTTTAAAACAGTGAATTTATGAAACAAAATTATAAGAACTAAGATACACATTGGCAATAGTGGGGATATATTCATATAAGAATTAGCTTTCCCGATGTAGAAGAAAATGTGTACAAAGCATCTAAGTATACTAGAACAGAAACATCGTATTTGTGTGTGTAGTGTATGATGCAGACTCTGCAAAAGTATATGAAGTAAGAAGTGTCACAATCCTAAAAATATTAAGAACTTCCATTCACTTAAGAAAAGTATGTAAGTTTTAAGAGACTCAAAGTATTCTAAAAGAATAAATTGTTTCTGGGAGACTATATTCACTTCCAGACCATACTGACGGAGATAGAAATGAGCCATGTTACTTCAGGGGAGATGGAAGGCAAGTGGGCTTCAAAAAAAAAACTCTTTAGATTTTAGTGTCTTTCAAATGCCTGGTCTTTTCTGCGTGAAACAGTTTGTTTTATATAAATAAGACAATTTTTTTCTTGAGATGCGATGGTTTTCCTGACGCTCTGTGCAATCTGGCATTTAAATGCCATGCCTTCCTTTTTGCACCATGCAGAGATAATGCACAGCATTCTTTTACTACTTGTATATTATTTCATGCTTCTATTGTTTTATCGCTTCAATGTTTCCTACCCTGTATCTACTATCGATACTCATTCTTCTGATCATGTTTATTGTTTTCGAGCATTAATGGTTGTACGTGGTGAAGTTTGTTGTGAGTGAAGTATTTCTTTGGTTTCACGTGTTTTCATAAAAATGACGCGAATAAAGAAATTCTCGCATAAATTAAAATTCAGAGGAAATAAATATGTAAAGGTAAATGAGATTAGTGGGTGAAAGGACCCAAGAATGTTAGACATAAAGAAAATCCACACATCAAGAAAGAAACTGAAGTGTCTTAAAGGCATTCCCTCCCAGTCAGCTTGTGGAGATGAATATTTGTTTGGAAATATTATCGTGAACCTTAGTATTTTTGGAAATGAAACCACAGAGCATGCTGTGTGCAGAATATGTGGTGGTGATGCATCTTTGGGTGAGAATCATTATTTTCATAAAAAGATTGTGTCAAACCTGACACAGTCTTAAAAAATTTGGTGCAGTTGTTACAACAGACATAAAAAATAGCTAATAATAATTTATATGAGAACAACATAAGACTAGTTCATGGTGTCATATCTATTGGTAAAGGGATGGGGGTAGGCAGACTATTATGTGTATTACTTTACATTCCAAATCATCCTGCAAAATTTATGACTTACAGTAAGGTTACTGGTACTGCTGTTGCTGAAGTTCGTAACATCTCAGTGAAGGAAGCAGCTGAAGAAGCACTCAAGGAAAGTGATGTCAGTGAAAGTGGTGCTATTTGTGCATGTTTTGATGGCAGCTGGCAGAAACATGGACACACTTAACTAAATAGTGTTGTGACAGCTACAAAATTTCATACTGGCAAGGTAATTGATGTAGAGATTCTAAGCAATACTGTAAAACTTGTGGTAGTGGAACTGAGAAAGAGCATGAACATAACTGTCAGATGAATTATACTGCTTCAAGTGGTGGGATGGAAATAACAGGAGTTCTCAGGATTTTTAACTGTTTAGTGGCAAACAGGTACACACAGTATTTAAAGAGACGAAGACAGCAAGGCTTATGACCGGGTGTGTGCAGAACAACCTTATGGTCCTAATGTCACAATTGCTAAATTAGTGCATTTGGCATATCCAGAATAGAATGGGGTGCAGGTTGAGAAGATTATTGAAAGAAAAGTCAAAAATAGTATTCGAAGATGGTAAGAAGGTGGGTGATAAATGTCGCCTGACAAATATTGAAATAGATAACGGAATTATGGCTTGGTCATGAGAAGAAATGTAAGGAATTTAGAAAACAGGAAAAAAACCCATTTGGGCTATCTTTTTCCATAAGATTTCCACGAACGAAAATCCAGTGCATGGTCTTTGCCCGAATGATCCTGACACTAGGTGCAAGTACAGGAGTAGTGCCAGATAAGACCACAAACATTCTTTACCAGCATCAGTAATGAATGAAATTAAACCCATATTTAAAGACCTTCATAAAGATACCTTGTTGAAGAAATGTCTTCATGGGAAAACCCAAAATTTAAATGAATGTGTGAATTCTGTCATTTGGAACCAGTTACCAAAAACTGTATTTGTTCAGCTTACAGCCCTCAAATTTGGTGTTTAAGATGCTATTTTATGCTTCAATGATAGTCTAATTAGAAAACAGGATGTTTTGGAATTATTGGGCATAAAATCTAGTGGAAATACTGCAAAATCCTTGGTGCAAATAGAGAGAATCAGCAAAGCAGATATTGCTAATTTAAAATGTACAAAAAAGCCAGACAGAAAGGAAAAGGGACCAACAGAAGAAAAGATCAGTATGATTCAGATGATGCTCAGTATGGTGCATGAAAATATTAGTGGTAAGTAATTCTCATCAATAACTGTACTAGAATTTCGATATTAAACTTTAAATGGATTTTTCTCAAAACTACATTTTTTACTTTCAGGTACCATTATTTGATGAACTTGAGTTTATGTAACATGGCACAACGGGTCATTCTGTAGAGCAATGGTACGCTATCAAATTTTGTGTTAAATTTGGGAAGTCCATCACCAAAACGTTTCTATTACTTCAGCATACGTTTGGGAATGATTGCTTGTCCAAATCAAGTTTTCTGATGGCACAAGTCATTCATGGAGAGCCGAGAGGAGAACACAGATGAACCTCACAGTGAACAGCCATCAACCACATGAGTCAACGAAAATGTAATGCGTGTGCGCGATTGTTTGAACTCTGACAGACGACTGAGCCTTCAATTGATAGCACAAACTCTAACCATGTCAAAAACAGTCTTCCACATTGTGACCAAAGATTTGAACGTGAGAAAGGTGTGTGCCAAACATGTCCCAAAAGTGTTCACTGATGAACACAAGCACATGTGAGTGCTTTGGTGCCGAGGATGTTGGAAATGTGTGAAAATAATACTGATATTTTACACTCGGTTATCGCTGGTGATGAGTTGTGGATTTTTGAGTATGACCCTGATACAAAAAGGCATAGTTCAGAGTGGTACACTCCATCGTAGCCCCGTCCCAAGAAGGCATGCATGAGCAAGTCCAGGATCTAAACCATGCTCATTGTCTTCTTTGACATCAGAGGCATTGTGCACAATGAATTCATACCTGCCAGGACTACAGCGAACTCGGCTTTTACTTGGAAGTGGTCAAAAGAATGAAGAGGGTCTTGCACTGCCAAAGTGACATCAAGGACACATGGAAAGTTCATCGTGACATGCCAAGCCACAGCACTTTCATTGTCAAAGACTTCCTGGCCACAACCAAGATCCCATTGGTCCCCCAGCCTCCCTACAGTCCTGACCTGGCTCCCGCTGATTTTTTTTAATTTTTTTTTTCTTGATTAAAAGGAGTAACGAAAGGAAAACATTGGGACATGATTGAAAGCATCCAGGCGCATGTTACATCAGCTCTAAAGAACATTCCAGAAAAGGCATTCTAAGATGCCTTCCAGGCATGGAAACACTGCCTCCAGAAATGTATCGATGAAAGAGGATGCTATTTTGAAAATTTTGATTATTTGTACGAATATATTCAATACCAAATTTTTATGAATTTGGTCACATTACTCGTGGAACACACCTTTTGTATGTGTGTGTGTGGTAAAAATTTCATTGTTTCATCACTTACAGTTCTTTTGAAAAGTGTACCTATTCAAAGGGTAAAATAGCACTGGCAGAATAGGAATAAAAATTGCCTTCCACCCATGCACCCCTAAGATGCACAGGAAAATTTAACAACAAAAACCTAGTACCATAAAATATTTGATTTGATTTTATTTGTACTAAATTCTGACTAAGTTCTGGGCCTTACTAAAACCTTGCTATAACCCATTTCTCCAGATCTCTCAAATTCTTTGTCCTCTAACTTCTTGTGCTTCCTGTGTAAGGAATTATGGCTACTTTGACATAAATTTCTTACATTATTCTGAGCCTTTGTATTGACTCATATTATGTTTTCAGTCTTTTCTTACATACAAGCTATATGTAAACTAAATGGGTTAGAAACAGCACCAGAGGTAAAGTAAAGAGTTGTTTTGTGGCAAGGATAATGTTTTGATACAGCATTAAATATCTGTATGGACCGAAGAAGAAATATGCTCTTCAATTTATTAATTCATGTATCTTCACCCTTTTGTTTTGAAAAGTGGTAGAGTATGGATGTATGCTTGGATCAATCGTACTGGCATTGTTAAAAATGTGTATTTCGACTTCATTAAAAATTTTATAAAAAGTTATTGGAAAAGCAATATTTATTCACACCGTAAACAGAACAACTTGGCACAGATATCCAGCATCAAGAAGTTCAGTGCAGACAATGATTTACGCAGTATCCAGAGGAGTGTTCCTGCACTGACATTGTCACCATCAAGATAAAATAAAATAAAATTAATGGGAAGCAGTACACGGCACAAATTATATTTATTGATCTTGAATGTATCGATACTAAAGGTCTGCTGATATTTGTATCAGTTAAAGTTCACCCAGGATTATGCACAGATTCATAAATTACCTTCAAAGTTCTTTCAAACATTCTTTACAATCCAGTTTTGCATTAATCAAGCAATTATCAATAAATTTCCATTACATACATCCCTATTTACCTTCTACATCTAAGTGGAAATATTCGTTACGCCTTGTGCTATAACTGTGAAACTCCATACTGCTGCTTGCATATTTTCTGTCTTCTGTTACTATTTTAATAGTTTCGTACATGGATGTTGCATTTCCAGTCATAATGATAAAATATAAAACATATGTCTTCACAGACTATCCTTCGCACTTAGTGAAGGTCAGGTGTACCATCAGGATACAAGAGTGGTTCCATTTTTGTCTGTCGAATGACTCTTAATAGTCACATGATTTCCATTAAGACTGTCATTTGCAAGCTTTGACAGCAGTATGCCACGATTACCCTGACAGTCTTTCGAATGCTCTAAAAGACTTTGGATATGTGCTTGCTGTAATTTTTATTACAGTCCTGTATAAAAATTGCACTACTACTGACATGGTTCTATCTACTTAAATCATGCTGAAAATAACTTGATGTATCTTTAACATTATGATCCAGCATGTGTTTGACAATTTTTCAAAAAGTATACTGAAATTGAAATTGGAGCAACAGGTCTATAGGTTTAAGAAATTTACAATATCTCCATTCAAATAAAAGCTTGACAATTGTCATCTTTAAGTTACTGTGGAGTATGTATTTATGGAAAACAGTTTATTATATGAACCAGTGGTATAACTGATTGCTGTTTCTGTTTCTAAATAAAAATAGTTAAGTTTTGTAACATCCTCTTGATCTAATGTTCTTCAGGCTATTCATCAGCTGGAGGCCATCCTTTATGTCTATCTCAGGAATCTCTTAAAACTCCAGTTCATTCTGCTGCATAAGTTTCTTGTACACTGTTCACCATATGACTGGCACTCTATAACACCTAAAAAAAAAATAATTACTTAAAAGGTTACTGTGAAAGTGACACTTAAATGTTTATCAGCAAGTCATTTGTGGGTTGCTGAGTTCATGTTAAATGATGGTTGGCACTTAGTCGGAATATCCTTGTACTGTAATACAGGGGCGTTGCTTTGTCAGCCGAGTAGTTAGTACACTACATCTGCTTACATAAATGGCAGACAACTTTGAATTTTTTGGCTGATATTCACTTCATTAAATAACTTGATCAGATGCTCACTAAGAACTATTTTAAATTTATAAAATTGTGCACACTTACTATCGGCTGTCTACACCAATCTGTTAAATTTTTGTAAGTACAATAAAATGTAGTGCTGATAAAACTACTAAAGCCTTCATTGTTAATGAAATAAGTTAATGTCCATGAAATAGTATCGAATAACTTTGGAATAATAACTGCTGTCAGCACTGTACAAATCAGTAATAACTAGTTTTGCAGACAGAGTGCAAATTACATAAATCAAATTAACCAAGGATAATAAGACACAGCAGTGGTTCTGAGATTACAAGATGAATGTGAGCTAATAACAAGTGTCTATCAAATGCAGGAATATATTCTGAGCACTAGTTCCACTGGTAATGAAAGAAAAACCATTGTCGTGATTAGAGTTTAAATCTAAAACACAACAGTGGACAAATGCAATAAGAGACAAGAAGGCAAAAATATTACTGTAGCACACAGCACAGAGCATGAAGGAAGTATATTGACATATGGAAGTAAAGAGATGTTTACTATACAAAATGAGCCAAAATTAACTGAAGTATTCAACACACAGGCAAGCAGAAGCTGATAAATGTATTTTACTCCATGTCTACAGATACTACTGGAACTTTGACCATCATGGCACTAGATCAATGTTGGCATCCATTGTTCTTAGTTCCCTATGTGGAAAAAAGATCTACTGGACAAACTCTCCCATGTTAGAATAAATTTACTTTAGCCCACCCAGTGTGTGTAGCCATACTTACCGTTAAGTCTATTTAGTGTTTTGTAATAGAAATGTTGCAACACAGGTTGTCAAAAATGAATAGCTGTTCATGACTGATATTTTGTATTGGTACAGAATGAGGTACAATAGTAAAGATAGACATCTTAAATTTGTGAAGACTGAGTTTGAAATCCCCATCCAGGCACACAAATTTTCGTTTCCTGTGGTTTCTGTGTGTTACCTGAGGCATAAGTTATGGTAGTTGCTTTAACAACAATTTGTCAGACTTCCTGATTTTTTAGTCTACAACATCCTTCCTTTTCTAAAGTGGTGGCACTTTTTAGACAAAGTAGTGTAATTAACCTTGATGCAAAGACTTTTTTCACAATGTGTTACTTATCTGTCAATGTTCATCCTTTGACAGATGCTGACACCACTTATCTTTAGTTTTGAATTACCTGTAGTGGAGCTTGCACACTGGGACCCAGCCTCAGCTTATGTACAACAGCTGCAGCATAAGTACAATGTACAGGTGACTTTCCGTACAAGAGCTCGTCTTAATGCGACCTTGGTTATGGTGAAAGGCTGCGAATGGGAAGTGGCTCAAGTAAAGGAAGCGACACTTCTTTTGGTGTCGCATCTCTTTAGAGGAGCAGTGGTCAGTACTTAAACATAAACAAAATTCTCTCAAATGTTTGATTACTCACTAATTACAAAATACAAACCCTACATTTCAGGAGCAAGTAGTAATGCAGATGACAATTGAAATATCACCTCAGCATCACCCAATTGTTTTGGGAAAGAACAGAGAAAACTTAAAGCTTATAATGCAACGAACTGGAACACAAATACTTTTCCCTGATGCTGGTGATCCTGGCATTCCTAGTCTGAAGAAAAGCAGTGTAAACATAACTGGAACAATACATAATGTTTACAAAGCCAGGCAGCAGCTAATGGTAAGTACTAGAAATTAATGGTAGGTTTGTCACTTAATATTTTACACTAGCAATGGTTTGTTTCATTTTGTAATTTGAAATTAGGTATATAAATGTATTTTTATATGCATAGTCTTAATCATCACAAAATGTACTAAAATCAATTTAACAGTGTTCAGAAATAATTTTTTGTTAAAATTGTAACAGTGATGGGAGGCAGATTTTTAAAAAATGGTCCATCAGCTCCATAAATTATCACTTTACAGACAGTACAGTAATGAATGAAGAGGAAATAAGTTCTCCGTTCTAAATTATGTTGCAGCCACGTTCATGACCTTTCATTGTATCAACATTTGATGGTCCATCTATTCTTTAAATCTGCATGTCCTTAATCTTAACTTCTGAAGACAATTTCCATTGCCTCCTCTTTTATTCAAGGCTCCAGTACACTTTTTCATCCAAAAGCATAAAGACTGCAGAAAACGTTTTGCTTGCAATATTGTTGATATAATGTCTCAAGTACCAATTTCTGTGTTGTGAAAACCTTTCATAGGTATTCATCTTAAGCAAGTCACCTGCAGTCAGAATTCATTTCCTCCATTGATTAAGGTGCACTTTCTTGCATCTTAAAACTCTAAAATTGGGACAGTTGGTTATGCTTCATCTTAAGCTTAGAGCATTGTTTGGTTTTCTGGCTTTGAATGTCTGTTTTTGACTATCCCATGTAAACATGAGGCGGCAAAATAAATAACTGCAAGTTGAAAAGCCACTGTGCCTTTCTAGTTACACTCTATCAGATAGCAATAAGGTGATCATTATCAGGGAAGTGGAATCCTCCTTTGAATTTGAAATACTTAATATTAATTCATATGTTGGGCCTTATATGGAAATAAGTGGAGTCAGATAGTTTCTAAATGAATTTTTAAGGTTCATTTAAAGAAACAGCTGCTGTTATATTCCATTACTGGCAAAACAATTTGGGCTGGGCTACAAAGTGCTGGCCAGGGTGGCCGAGCGGTTCTAGGCGTTAGTCTGGAACTGTGCAACCACTATGGTCGCAGGTTCGAATCCTGCCTCGGGCATGGCTGTGTGAGATGTACTTAGGTTAGTTAGGTTTAAGTAGTTCTAAGTTCTAGGGGACTGATGACCTCAGAAGTCAAGTCCTATAGTGCTCAGAGCCATTTTTGGGCTACAAGGCGACACCTGCATGCTACAGGCAGTGTTTGACCAGGCCTACCATATTCACAATTCAAATTTACGGTATAATTTTCGTCAGTCAGCTGTGATGAAAAATCTCTTGCAGGAGCTTTCAAAGGAGTATGTAACTGTGGAAAGATTTCTCGGAATACTTAATTGATGACAATTAAGTGGATTGTGAATATGGCTGCCAAATCCATTCATATAATTTGATCTCAATCTCATGTGATTCGTCAAGCTTTCCCAGTGGATATGTTGTAAATAGTCTTCACAGGTTTGCCACTGGTTCATCTTGTGCAAATTCCACAATATTTCCTTGGAGTAACTGTCAGACATCTTCAGGTGGTTCAACCTTGCAGGCAGCTAAGTACAACTGACGGTATTGGCACATTGACATGCTGTTTCTAGAGCATGTGTTCGAAGAAAGCATGGGCATGGAAATAAGATGTGAAAAATGATCTGCAGATAAATGGTGACATACTCAAATGCCCTCTGCCGAAAATCAGAGTGGCTTTCCTGCACGTGTGCTGTATGCTGTGTTAACTAACAGGGCAGCCAGACATTTCTCAATAAAGACTGTAAGAGACCAATGTTATGACGGGTCTGTTGCTCTGAGGACAGTTGCTCTGAGGAAGTACTGTGGAATTTGCACAACATGATCCAGTGGCCAACCCATGAAGACTGTTCTCAATCTGTATGACACTACATGCAAAGTTTGATCTTTGAGTGGGTGTTAAATTGGTTGGCAGCAGTACATTAAGTACAGGGCTAGTTCCTAATAAACATAACATGCAGAAATTCATATTCTACATTGGTTAATTATGGATTCCAAAACATAATCATAATGTTAATCTGTGACAACCCCAACAAGGACATATAGTTATGGTACAAGAGTATTTATGAAAACTTGCTTGTTTCATTGTACCAATGTAACAATAAAAGCCAAGTATCATCTTTTTCCAGCATAAGGATGTAATTATCACATGTCATCAAATATTACGATCAATAAATGTTGAAGTATTTTGTGCAGTTATTTTTTTCTATAAAATAAAATATTGTAATACTGTTGCAGTTTAATTCAGAATCATCTTATTTACACATTGTTTCAGGGATCACTTCCTTTGTTGCTGATGTTTGACTTGCCTGAAGATGTTATTGTGGATCTAGAAAAAATAAATAGTGTGATGGAGACCTTGGATGTTCATATCAATGTTAGACACAAGCCTAAGCAGAACACCCTTTCTTTAAGTATAAAGGGAATTGAGCGTCATGCAAGTAAGTTTATCAATAATTATCCCTTATAATCTGGACTTAAGCCCATAAACAACAAATATTGAATTTAGTATTACCACATTAATAGAGAATTAAGAGCATTTGTTTCATAAAAAATTTGATTAATGGTGTCGAGAAAATTTTGATCATGCATACATGTGCACATGAAACCTAAAGTAGCTTGCGGCAAAAGATATTCCTTCTGATGCCGGTATACCCTCAAAATATACTATAGGAGATAGAATGACTCTGCAGAGTCAAATATAATTTGTATCCTTTTGCTAACTATGATCAATTGGAATGAGTATGAAAGAGGATCTCGCATATCAAACATCACAGAACCAGGGGTTGGGACTCAATATTCCTGGGACTGGACCAATAAATAAATAATCGATCTCCATATACAAAGTCTTATATTGACAAATTAACAAGTTCAAAAAAATGACAGAATATTGGCTGAAAGTTTTCTACACTGTTGAGTAAAATATGAAACATTTCAATTCTTAAAGATACCTTACATTTTCTTTTAGTTCTTAAATGTATGTGCATGGCAAATACTAGTGGCAGTGATGAATTCAGGGGGTGGCCCAGGGGGGAAAGTCCGCCTCCCCACCCCCCCCTTCCCCCCCCCCTGCCCTGAGAAATTCATATCTACAGTTGTGGTGAAACATAAAAATTATCACCTGGTATGTTAACTTGTACTGTTGTGACAAAATTTAAACTACACCAGCTGCTGTTGCTAACAAAGTTTGGAGTCAACAATGGAGAAGTCATGAAGACATGAATTTTTTACAAGCAGAATGAATGTGTAACACAATAGGTGGCAGGTGGGTCCCTATAGTTAGATTTCGTTACTTATTGGTTCAGTTTGGAACACTTAGCGTCGATTGTTCTGTTCTTTATTATTATTATTATTTCTTTACTTTCTCAGATGTTAAGTCTGGTTAAAAATGGAAAGTGGCGTGGACCTTGATCAAGCGTTACTTCCTTTTAACTGTACGGTATATGTTGTATTGCATTTAGGATCTTTCAGGTAATTGAACATGTATCAATAATTATGGATTTCTGTGGTTGTATATATAAGTTTGGATCTAGCTGTATTGCATTGAGGTACTAGTGGATATTGTGTGGTATGACTCCTGTAGTTGATAGTATAATTGGTATAATGTCAACTTTATCCTGATGCCACATGTCCTTGACTTCCTCAGCCAGTTGGATGTATTTTTCAATTTTTTCTCCTGTTTTCTTTTGTATATTTGTTGTATTGGGCATGGATATTTCAATTAGTTGTGTTAATTTCCTCTTTTTATTGGTGAGTATGTCAGGTTTGTTATGTGGTGGTGTTTTATCTGCTATAATGGTTCTGTTCCAGTATTATTATTATTATTATTATTATTATTATTATTATTATTATTATTATTATTGCCAACACCAACAAATTAGCAGTTGCTGTACAATAAATGTGCGGTAAAGCTAAGCATTGCAAGGTGTGTTGGCAACGCCGATTGTAGAATAAGTCAGCCTTTCCTCTCTCATGTCTTCCCTCACCGCACCTGCAATCACCTTAACATGTAATCCCTTAGCTACGCAGCCCACCCTCGCTACGAACTTTATTCTTATCCGCCACTCGCATCTATACTTAGTTTGCCCTTAGAATCAACCTGATGTCGCAAAACATGTCCCGGGTATTGCTACGGAATTGGAAGTAGCATCTGACATTATAAAAGATTAAAACAATTTTTTATTGCATTACTGGGAATATTTCAAAGATTCAATAGCCATATAGATTTTTCGTAATCGATGAGTCCAAAGCTCAAACCAAATATTTGTGTACACTGGACAAAGATTTTCGCAGTGTCAATGGGGATACACAATTTCTGCCTAAAGAAGCGGTAGATTCCACCATGAGTGGGACATTTGGCAATGCTGCTATAAGAGTATAATCTAAGCTTTCATTGTTATATAAAAACTCAATGCATTGTTGAAACTGTTGTAAGGTTGTAACAGTCAGTCGATAAGTTACTATGGAAGTGTGATGTGATTATGTAGTGTACTACGTGCAGTCTTAGTCAGTTCATAACATAAAAAGAAATGTTAGTGCCGAAATACAATGTCCAAACAAGAAACTTTAATTTCTTTCTTTTCTAATAAGACAGTGTATTGCAAAAGACAAAGATGAGTGTGAGTCTACTGAAAGAAGTGCTAGTGATTGTGACAATGAATTGCGTAGGTCTACCAAGTCTTCAGATTCCCTTCCACAGTTTTCAAATGATAAATGTACTGTTTCTGGCCCATCCGTAAATTGCAATTCTAAACAAATGATTGAACGCAAGATTAAGTATCAGCAAAAATGGGAGTGTAATAGTTTTGCACACAATAGTTCACGACTGGGAACATTCAGTTTAATTCGCAGGTCCGTCGCGAACTAGATTGCTCTTCCAGTTCGTTAGTTCCCATCTCAGTTTCCAGAAAGACAGTTAGCTCGCTTTCCTACCGCTACTGCACACACTCTTTTAATCGTTATGCTAGTCTTTTAAATAATGACCAGTATTGCCAATGCCTGTATTATTACAGTTTTATGTAGAGTAATTCGACTTCCCCCCAGCAAGAACCATGGACCTTGCCGTTGGTGGGGAGGCTTGCGTGCCTCAGCGATACAGATAGCCGTACCGTAGGTGCAACCACACAGAGGGGTATCTGTTGACAGACCAGACAAACGTGTGATTCCTGAAGAGGGGCAGCAGCCTTTTCAGTAGTTGCAGGGTCAACAGTCTGGATGATTGACTGATCTGGCCTTGTAACCCAAACCAAAACGGCCTTGCTGTTGTGGTACTGCGAACGGCTGAAAGCAAGGGGAAACTACAGCGGTAATTTTTCCCGAGGGCATGCAGCTTTACTGTATGGTTAAATGATGATGGCGTCCTCTTGGGTAAAACATTCCGGAGGTAAAATAGTCCCCCATTTGGATCTCCGGGCGGGGCCTACCCAGGACGACGTCTTTATCAGGAGAAAGAAAACTGGCGTTCTACGAATCGGAGCGTGGAATGTCAGATCCCTTAATCGGGCAGGTAGGTTAGAAAATCTAAAAAGGGAAATGGATAAGTTAAAGTTAGATATAGTGGGAATTAGTGAAGTTTGGTGGCAGGAGGAACAAGACTGCTGGTCAGGTGAATACAGGGTTATAAATACAAAGTCAAATAGGGGTAATGCAGTAGTTGGTTTAATAATGAACAGAAAAATAGGAGTGTGGGTACGCTACTACAAACAGCATAGTGAAAGCATTATTGTGGCCAAGATAGATACGAAGCCCACGCCTACTAAAGTAGTAAAAGTTTATATGCCAACTAGCTCTGCAGATGATGAAGAAATTGAAGAAATGTATGATGAAATAAAAGAAATTATTCAGATAGTGAAGGGAGACGAAAATTTAATAGTCATGGGTGACTGGAATTCGAGTGTAGGAAAAGGGAGAGAAGGAAACGTAGTAGGTGAATATGGATTGGGGCTAAGAAATCAAAGAGCACAGCTTAATCATAGCTAACACTTGGTTCAAGAATCATAGGAGGAGGTTGTATACATGGAAGAAACCTGGAGATACTGACAGGTTTCAGATTGATTACATAATTGTAAAACAGAGATTTAGGAACCAGGTTTTAAATTGTAAGACATTTCCAGGGCAGATGTGGACTCTAGCCACAACCTATTCTTTATGAACTGTAGATTAAAACTGAAGAAACTGCAAAGAGGTGGGAATTTAAGGAGATGGGACCTGGATAATTTGACTAAACCAGAGGTTGTACTGAGTTTCTGGGAGAGCATAAGGGAACAATTGACAGGAATGGGGGAAAGAAATACAGTAGAAGAAGAATGGGTAGCTTTGAGAAATGAAGTAGTGAAGGCAGCTGAGGATCAAGTAGGTAAAAAGATGAGGGCTAGTAGAAATCCTTGGGTAACAGAAGAGATACTGAATTTAATTGATGAAAGGAGAAAATACAAAAACCCTCTAAATGAAGCAGACAAAGGAATACAAACGTCTCAAAAATGAGATCGACAGGAAGTGCAAAATGGCTAAGCAGGCATGGCTAGAGGACAAATGTGAGGATGTAGAGGCTTATCTCACGAGCGGTAAGATAGATACTGCCTACAGGAAAATTAGAGACCTTTGGAGAAAAGAGAACCACTTGTATGAATATCAAGAGCTCAGATGGAAACCCAGTTCTAAGCAAAGAAGGGAATGCAGAAAGGTGGAAGGAGTTTATAGCGGGTCTATACAAGGGTGATGTTCTTGAGGACAATATTATGGAAATGGAAGAGGATGTTTATGAAGATGAAATGGGAGATATGATTCTGTGTGAAGAGTTTGACAGAGCACTGAAAGACCTAAGTTCAAACAAGGCCTCGGGAGTAGACAACATTCCATTAGAACTACTGATAGCCTTGGGAGAGCCAGCCCTGACAGAACTCTACCATCTGGTGAGCAAGATGTATGAGACAGGCAAAATACTGTCAGACTTCAAGAAGAATATAATAATACCAATCCCAAAGAAAACAGGTGCTGACAGATGTGAAAATTACCGAACTATCAGTTTAATACATCACGGATGCAAAATAGTAACGCAAATTCTTTACAGGCGAATGGAAAAACTGGTAGAAGCTGACCTCGGGGAAGATAAGTTTGGATTTCGTAGAAATATTGGAACACATGAGGCAATACTGACCTTACGACTTATCTTAGAAGTAAGATTAAGGAAAGGCAAACCTACGTTTCTAGCATTTGTAGACTTAGAGAAAGCTTTTGCCAGTGTTGACTGGAATACTCTATTTCAAATTCTGAAGGTGGCAGGGGTAAAATACAGGGAGCAAAAGGCTATTTACAATTTGTACAGAAACCAGATGGCAGTTATAAGAGTCGAGGGGCAAGAAAGGGAAGCAGTGGTTGGGAAGGGAGCGAGACAGGGATGTATCCTATCCCCGACATTGTTCAATCTGCATATTGAGCAAGCAGTGAAAGAAACAAAAGAAAAATTTGAAGTAGGTATTAAAATCCAGGGAGAAGAAATAAAAACTTTGAGGTTCACCGATGACATTGTAATTCTGTCAGAGACAGCAAAGGACTTAGAAGAGCAGTTGAATGGAATGGATAGTGTCTTGAAAGGAGGATATAAGATGAACATCATCAAAAGCAAAACGAGGATAATGGAATGTAGTCGAATTAAGTCAGGTGATGCTGAGGGAATTAGGTTAGGAAATGAGACACTTAAAGTAGTCAAGGAGTTTTGCTATTTGGGGAGCAAAATAACGGATGATGGTCGAAGTAGAGAGGATATCAAATCTAGACTGTCAATGGCAAGGAAAGCGTTTCTGAAGAAGAGAAATAGGTTAATATCAAGTATAGATTTAAGTGTCAGCAAGTCGTTTCTGAAAGTATTTGTATGGAGCGTAGCCATGTATGGAAGTGGAACATGGACGATAACTAGTTTGGACAACGAGAGAATAGCTTTTGAAATGTGGTGCTACAGAAGAATGCTGAAGATCAGATGGGTGAGATCACATAACTAATGAGGAGGTATTGGATAGGATTGGGGAGGAGAGAAGTTTGTGGCACAACTTGACTATAAGAAGGGATCGGTTGGTAGGACATATTACAAGGCATCAAGGGATCACCAATTTAGTATTGGAGGGCAGTGTGGAGGGTAAAAATCGTAGAGGGAGACCAAGAGATGAATACACTAAGCAGATTCAGAAGGATGTAGGTTGCCGTAGGTACTGGGAGATGAAGCAGCTTGCACAGGATAGAGTAGCATGGAGAGCTGCATCAAACCAGTCTCAGGACTGAAGACCACAACAACAAACAACAATTAGACTTCGAAACGACAAACCAGTTGTTTACACAAATTGGTAAAATGAGCTAGTCAACTACTTTACATACAGTGCACTTGTAGTATTTTAATTTTAAAATATTTATTTATTAGTTCGTTGTAGGAATATTAATTACAGAAGATGCTAATGTTTTTTTTTTTGTGAATAAAAATACACTTTCATAAATAATCGACTTTTTAAAGTTTTGGAAATAACCAACAAAAAATATTTCTGCTTTAGGTACAGGTTAACTACTATATGGCACAAAAAATAATACCTTTATCATTAACAGAAGAAACACTAGCACTTGTAATTTGTTACCAAAGAATTAGACATAGAAAAAATAACTGACCCCTGAGTGAAATAGTACTCTAAAGCATACTTTCTGTGCTTTGCATTATCATTCTTTAAATAATCAGTCTTCTAATTTTCAACTGAAATATTATAAAAATTTACATATTATTATGTAGAGTCATTAATTTGGAAGCTTTGTTCATTGATAAGAGTTCATTCATTAAGGATTTGTCCCATCGCTGAAAAAATGCGTTCGCAGGGCATTGATGTCGCTACTATGCAACATCTTTTTAACACATATGCATATACATGAGGATATAACTGACGATGCTCATGCCACCTCTCAAGTGGATCTTTTTCTTGATGTAAATACTCTTCATTGAGGTGTTTATTGAGTTTGCGAATACCAGCAGAAAGTTGGTTATCTGGTCTAGTGATTTCTCTTATTTCTTTGTCATACTCGTCCCATATAGTCTTTCTCATTTTGATTAGTGCTGCTACTTACTAGAACAAGATGCTGAAGGGTCACTAGCAGTGGGATCAGCCACTAAAAAATATTTAGATTCTCCCTCTGAAGTAACTGCACTCTGCCAACTTTATTTTTGAGGTGTTGTATTGCAACTTCACAAGCTTCTTGATTTCTAAATCCCCTTTGTCTAAATAGGGGGTCCAGAATAGTACACTCAGCATACAGAATGTTATTCTCTAAATCTTTAAAATGGTCTTCCATGCCTTTCTTGAGCACTGGTTGCACAGCAACAATTTTTTTATTGTTAGAAGCATGCTTCTGCAGAAAACTGTTGAGCAGGTTACAAAACATATTAACTTTTGACAGTCACATTTCTTTCGGCACTTATTTCTACCATAATTTCATAGAACGGACTAAGTAAGGGCAAAAACTCCTATTATTTGCCAGTCACTTTCTTTTATTGTTAGGTCAGAGCACAGAAGTGCTAATAGCAATCACTGCATCCTTTACCATTCGCTGAAGCATGTCAAAAGAATAATTCCAGCGGGTCTGGACGTCCTGTTTGAGCTTGAGGACAGGCAGATTCATTTGCTGTTGTGTAGCTATCTTCCCCCCCCCCCCCCCCCCCCCTTTGTGTACTACTATTGAAAAACTCGACAATATTTTTAACTTGCACCAAAACGTCAGGGGAGCATGTGATTTTTTTTTTTTTTTTTTTTTTTAAGCCTACTGTGGGCTCTCGCACCGTCTCGCTATTGTCTGGCGGTCTTCGGAAAAGAGCAAACGATCTAAGTAATGAGGTTATCCGTGAACTAGTTCTCCTGTGGGAGTGTTCTTCTGAACTAGTTCATTCGTGAACTACACAAGACTATAGTGTAAGTAAATTGGTTGTACTTTGATAACAAGTAGGGTGGGGCTTTCTGCAAATTGTGTGAAATGCATTTAAAAAAAGATATCGAAGCTCTGCAGAAAACAGGAGTGGTGTTCATTTCTGTACCTTTCACTAAATCACCGGAAGCATGGGAAAACTAGAAAAGCACGCCAACTCATAAAAACATGCAAGAGCTGTTGCACTTGAAAATTGGGGATTACATGGATTAAATGCTCCAATTCATGCACAGATATTCGAAGAAAATGAAAAAGAAAAAGCTTTAAACCACCAAGCATTGTCATAATTAATTTGAAGTCTACATTTCCTTAATAAGGAAGAAATACCCCACACAACAAAATATGAACCTCTAATTTGTAAGGTAGTACTGAAAAGTGACATTAATCTTGAAAAGTGGTGAAAATTTCAGAGTGAAAGGTCCACATATCTTAATAAGTATACTGCGTCAGAATTGTTGACTTGTTAGGGAGAGTCTTTAGACTTTCAAGATTGAAACACTTCTCCATGACAAATATTTCTCATTAATGGCACACGAATCTGCAAATGTTTCCAACCAAAGTGAACGGTCTTTAGTAGTTAGATATGTTGCACCGTCTCCATCGTTTGAAGTGAAGGTTTTTATGTCTCGTTGAGTTGAAAAGCACTTCAGCTGAATCCATACTTACAGCAATTGATACTGAACTAAAGAAAAGAAAACTTTCTTATGACAGACCATTATCTTGTTCTTTCAACGGTGCTGCTAATTTTAGTGGTTCTATCTCAGGAGTCCACACTGTTGTCAGAGAGGAAGGGCCATAAGCTGCCATACATTCACTGTAGAGCACATGTTTTGTCAATTGCTGCCACCAACTATAGGAATAAACACCCCATTATAAAACGAACATTACATGTTGTTAAAGACATTAACAAACTTTTTCATGGTTCTTCCAAATGACAAAATGTTTTGCATGAAATTCAGTGTGCTTTAGGGCAACCTGTTTTAAAAATACCTGAAGCTCTTGACATCCGATGGTTAAGTACCTATCACACAGTTCATGCTATTTTCGTAACCTTATGCCATTATAATGGCATGCGAACGTATACACAAGGACGGTGCGGATTTAACAAGTTTAGTTGGAGGAATCTTGTTAGAAATGATGAAATTCCAATTTCATTGTAGATTTTGTGATTTTAGATGATACGTTAAATGCAGCCTCAAACTTATGTCAAGTTTTGCAGACACAATCACTTAAAAGTTCGCTAATCCCTCTACTTGTTTCTGGAACATTTAAAACATATAGACTGTCTTTGCGACTGCAATAGACATATTGCAAAAAATGAAACTCTTAATAAAATTAGAAAACTGTAAGGAGTACACAACAAAAGTTAAAGCTGTACTATTCACGAACATAGAGGAGAAGATTAAAGCTATGAAAATTGCAAAGAAATTTGTTAAAAGTATGATTGATGAAATTGAGCAACGGTTTGATGAGAAGGCAATTAAAGTGATAAAAGTAAGTGCATATTTTGAAAGTTTTAAAAAAATTTCTAGAGTTTATTGATAATGATTGTAAAGAACTGTGCTTGATTTTGGGACTTACAAATGTTGACCCTGTTATTGCAGACTTGCATTCTTTTAGGCACGTTGTTAGTAATAAATGAGAAGATATGTCTTCTGATGTTGCTTCTTCCATTCTGAGAGCCGACATCGGCTATGAAGCACTACGGACACTCGCTGAACGTGTACTGTGCATTCCCGTTTCGACTTGCAGAGTGGAAAGGTCATTTAGTACAATGAACAGGGTGATTACAAAATTAAGGAATAGGATGAGTCAGGAAATGCTCAAAGCTTGTGTGAAAATTTCAGCTGAAGGGGACGACAAGCCAACAATGTTTTATTGATGTCAAGAGATACGCTAAAAAAAAGCCTCGACACACTAGTTTGATGCAAATGTGAGTTATTTTTTTGCATGCAATAAAATTATTTTATTATTTAATATAATTAACTTAGGCCTAGCCTAACAGCTTAGTACTTAACCTACATATTATTTAATTATACATTAGCTATTCATGAAAAACTTTAAGTATTAATAGTGCTTCTACATCTTTAGAATGCTATCACTTGAATTTTAAGCCTATAACTTTCTCTCCCCCTCCCCCGTCAAGCTACATATACCCCACTTCACGTGCCACTGTCATTACCTACCTCTCCTGTTCCAGTTGCGTATGGTTCGCGGGAGGAACGACTGCTGGAAAGCCTCCGTGCGTGCTAGAGTCCCCCTAATTTTACATTCGTGATTTCCTCAGGAGGTATAAGTAGAGGGAAGCAATATATTAGATACCTCATCCAGAAATGCACTCTAGAAACCTGGACAGCAAGCTACACCGCGATGCAGAGTGCCTCTCTTGCAGAGTCTGCCACTTCAGTTTGCTAAAGATCTCCGTAACGCTATCACGCTTACCAAATAACCCTGTCACAAAACATGGGACTCTTCTTTGGATCTTCTCTATCTCCTCCGTCAACCCGATCTGGTATGGATCCCACACTGATGAGCAATACTCAAGTATAGGTCGAACAAGTGTTTCGTAAGCCACCTCCTTTGTTGATGGACTAAATTTTCTAAGGACTCTCCCAATGAATATCAACCTGGCACCCGCCTTACCAACAATTAATTTTATCTGATCATTCCACTTCAAATTGTACCACACGCATACTCCCAGATACTTTACAGAAGTAACTGCTACCAGTGTCTGTTCCGCTATCATATAATCATACAATAAAGGATCCTTTCCATGCATTCACAATACATTTATCTATGTTAAGGGTCAGTTGCCACTCCCTGCACCAAGTACCTATCTGCTGCAGATCTTCCTGCATCTCGCTACAATTTTCTAATTCTGCAACTTCTCTGTATACTACAGCATCATCCACGAAAAGCCGCATGGAACTTCAGACACTATCTACTAGTTCATTTATATATATTGTGAAAAGCAATGGTCCCATAACACTCCCCTGTGGCATGCCAGAGGTTAATTCAACGCCTGTAGATGTCTCTCCATTGAGAACAACATGCTGTATTCTGTTCGCTAAACACTCTTCAATCCAACCACACAGCTGGCCTGATATTCCGTAGGCTCTTACTTTATCAGGCAACAGTGCGGAACTGTATTGAAAGCCTTCTTGAAGTCAAGGAAAATAGCATCTATCTGGGAGCCTGTATCTAATATTTTCTGGGTCTCATGAACAAATAAAGAGAGTTGGGTCTCAGACGATCACTGTTTCCGGAATCCATGTTGATTCCTACAGAGTAGATTCTGGGTTTCCAGAAAAGACACGACCCCCCTGCGGGACCGGGGTAAGAATAGGCCCGAGGTATTCCTGCCTGTCGTAAGAGGCGACTGAAAGGAGTTTCAACCGTTTTGGCCTTTCATGTGATGGTCCTCCTTGGGGTTTGACCTCCACTTTTCAAAATTCTACAGAACTACAAGCCTTTTGGGGAAGGACGCCTTACGTGGTGTCTCACTGGTCCTCAGTGCACTAAGACCTTGGCACTCAGCATTGTAACGGTGTTGTAACCACACTCGCTATTCCTCAAATTGGGCCTAAACGCCTGATGGGGTGCACAAGTTACGCCCATAGTGCGTTCCCATCTGCACCTACGATCATGATGGACTTTCCATGGCACCCAAAATCCAGCATGGTAGCCAGCCCGTTGTGGTGGGGTCGTCATGTACCCTCTAGGTTGTAGCCCCCTGACAACACAGGGATCGTACTGCCGATACCTGAGCTGCACCCTCCCCACGTCGGCCAAGGAGTAGATGCCCATCTCCTTGGGGCATCAGGACTCCTGACAACGGTCATCCTGCCAGGTGGCCCTTGCTGAGGCTGGGTGGCGCCCGTGGGAAGAGCCCCTGGTCGGAGTGGGTGGTATCGGGGCGGACGTTTCGCAGATGAAACGTCAACATGTATCGGGTCACTCTGCAGCCGAGTCTTTTAAAAAGAAAGGTACTGTCTCTGATTCTGGTTCTCCTGCCCCTTCCCCCTTGGCCACTCCCTGGGAGGAAGGACAGGCCCGCCGGCTTGGGGCGAAGTACTTCCCCCACTATTTGGTCTGTTCTCGAACCGATGGGGGGACGTTCGCCACCTCCAAGCCCATTTTCTTTGTCCAGCACATCGAGGATATCTTCGGGGAAATCGAGACTCTCAGTAAAATGCGTTAGGGGTCCATTCTTACAAAGACCACCTCCGCCACTCAGTCGGCGGCGCTCCAGCCGTGCGACCGACTAGGGGACATCCCAGTGTCTATTGTCCCGCATCTGGCACTGAATAGGATGCAGGGAGTTATTTTTCATCAGGACCTCCTGCTGCAATCTGATGTCTTATGAGGAGCCACCTGAGAAGTGATCCTCTTCTCAGGCGTCCATCGGGGAAACGTTCCGGACCCCGCGCGTGAGGACCTTCTTCGGGTCCAGCCCACCATCCCCGTGTCTCATCGGACTTCCCAGAAGGCCTCCAAGAAGAAGTCTTTATCCCCTCTCCACCCCGGCGCGTTTCGTCTGACGCTCCATCTGTGAGTCGCTGCTCCCGGCCGTCCTCAGTTTCGCTGGGCGCTCTGCTGCCAGGCGCTCAGCTGGCATCTCGTGGGCAAATGATGCTGCCCCTTCTACGCAACCTGGGAAAGCGGCCGCAGCTGGCGATGACTCAATGGAACAGGATCCGCCTCCCGCTGGTTGTAGCGTTGTTCCCTCGAAACCCGGCCCTCCGTGGCCGTCGAGGTGACCAGCTCTTAACCCATTTCGTTCCCCCTTTTTCTGACTAGCGATGGCTTTGTTACATTGTAACATAAGAGGTATTCAATCTAATCAGGAGGAATTACAACTGCTCCTCTGCCTGCACTGTCCGCTCGTCCTTGGTCTCCAGGAAACCAAGTTGCGCTCGACTGACCGCCTTGCTTTTACCCACTGTACCTCGGAGCGGTCTGACCTCACCCCTGTGGACGGTATTCCAGCTCATGGTGGGGTCATGTTGCTCGTTCGGGATGATGTCTATTACCATCCCATCCCATTGACCACCCCACTCCAAGCAATAGCTGTCCGTATTACTCTTTCTGCCTTTACTTTTTCCATTTGTACCGTCTACGCTCCATCATCATCCGCAGTTAGTCGGGCTGACATGATGCACCTGTTTGTTCAGCTTCCTCCGCCGTTTTTATTGTTTAGCGACTTCAATGCCCATCATCCCCTTTGGGGCTCTCCTGCATCCTGTCAGAGAGGCTCCCTCTTGGCGGATGTCTTCAACCATCTCAATCTTGTCTGCCTCAATACTGGCGCCCCGACTTTCCTCTCGGACTCTACTCATACCTACTCCCACTTGGACCTCTCGATCTGTTCCACCACTCTTGCCCGTCGGTTCGAGTGGTATGTCCTTTCTGACACCTATTCGAGCGACCACTTCCCCTGTGTTGTTCGTCTCCTGCACCACACCCTGTATCCACGTCCTTCGAGCTGGAACATACCGAAAGCTGACTGGGGACTTTACTCCTCCCTGGCGATCTTTCTGGACCACGATTTTCTCAGTTGTGACAGTCAGGTCGAATACCTCACGGCTGTTATCATCAATGCTGCCGAACATTCCATTACTCGTACTACCTCTTCTTCACGTCGCGTTTCCATCCCCTGGTGGAATGAGGCTTGTAGAGACGCTATCCGTGCTCGACGACGTGCTTTACGCACCTTTCGCCACCATCCTACATTGGCGAATTGTATTGGATACAAACGACTCAGAGCGCAATGCCGTAGAGTCATCAAAGACAGCAAAAAAGATTGTTGGGCCTCTTTCACCAGCTCCTTTAACAATTTTACTCCCTCTTCTGTCGTCCGGGGTGGCCTGCGCCGGCTGTCGGGCATTAAGGCCCACTCCTCGGTACCTGGCCTGACTTCAGGTAAACAGGTCCTGGTTGATCCTGTGGATGTCTCCAACGCCTTCGGTCGTTTTTTTGCAGAGGTTTCAAGCTCCGCCCGTTACCACCCTGACTTCCTTCCCAGAAAAGAGGCAGAAGAGGCTCGGTGACCTTCCTTCCACTCTCTGAATCTGGAACATTATAATGCCCCCTTTACTATGCGGGAACTCGAATGTGCACTTGCACTGTCCCGGTCCTCTGCTCCGGGGCCAGATGCCATTCACGTTCAGATGCTGGCCCACCTTTCTCCGGCAGGCAAAAGCTTCCTTCTTCATACCTATAATCGTGTCTGGACCGAAGGTCAAGTCCCCATGCGTTGGCATGACGCTGTCATTGTTCCTATACCCAAAGCCGGGAAGGATAGACACCTTCCTTCTAGTTACCGCCCCATTTCTCTTACAAGCTGTGTCTGTAAGGTGATGGAGTGCATGGTTAACGCTCGGTTAGTTCGGATTCTTGAATCTCGATGGCTACTTACCAATGTTCAATGCGGCTTTCATCCCCGCCGCTCCGCTGTTGACCACCTTGTGACCTTGTCGACATTCATCATGAACAACTTTTTGCGAAAGCGCCAAACGGTAGCCGTGTTCTTAGATTTGGAGAAGGCTTATGATACCTGTTGGAGAGGAGGTATCCTCCGCACTATGCACAGGTGGGGTCTACGCAGTTGCCTGCCCCTTTTTATTGATTCCTTTTTAACAGATCAAAAGTTTAGGGTACGTGTGGGTTCCGTATTGTGCGACGTCTTCCTGCAGGAGAACGGAGTGCCTCAGGGCTCCGTCTTGAGCGTAGCCCTTTTTGCCATAGCGATCAATACAATTATGGATTGCATTCCACCTAATGTCTCAGGCTCTTTTTGTCGATGACTTCGCGATCTACTGCAGTGCCCAGAGAACATGCCTCCTGGAGCGCTGCCTTCAGCGTTGTCTAGACAGCCTCTACTCATGGAGCGTGGCAAATGGCTTCCGGTTCTCTGAAGAGAAGACGGTTTGTATCAACTTTTGGCGATATAAAGCGTTCCTTCCACCATCCTTACATCTCGGTCCCATTGTTTTCCCATTTGTGGAAACAACTGAGTTTCTAGGGCTCACACTGGACAGGAAACTTTGTTGGTCTCCAAACGTCTCTTATTTGGCTGCCCGTTGTACACGTTCCCTTAATGTCCTCAGAGTTCTTAGTGGTTCATCTTGGGGAGCGGATTGCACTGTCCTGCTTCGCTTGTATTGGTCCATAGTCCAATCAATGCTGGATTATGGGAGCCTCATCTACTCGTCTGCTCGGCCATCCCTCTTACGCCATCTCAACTCCATCCACCATTGGGGGTTACGTCTTGCGACCAGAGCATTCTACACTAGTCCCGTCGAGAGTCTTCATGCTGAAGCTGCTGAATTACCATTGACCTACCGGCGTGACGTACTGCTTTGTTGGTATGCCTGCCGGCTGTTGTCAATGCCCGACCACCCCTCTTATCAGTCCTTCTTCGCCGATTCTCTCGACCGTCAGTATGGGTTGTATGTGTCTGCCCTGCTGCCCACTGGAGTCCGCTTTTGTCGCATGCTTCGACAATTGGATTTTGCCCTCCCTCCCTCCTTCAGAGAGGGTGAGAGCCCGACACCACCGTGGCTCCAGGCTCCAGTTCATATTTATCTCGACCTCACCTCGCTCCCGAAGGAGGGTACTCCGGCTGCAGTGCATTGCTCACGGTTTGTCGAACTTCGTGCGCGACTTGCCAGTCACACCTTTATTTACACTGATGGCTCCAAAACTGACGATGGTGTCGGCTGTGCCTTTGTCGTCGGGGCCGGCACCTTTAAATACCGGCTCCTCGACCAGTGTTCCAGCTTTACGGCCGAGCTTTTTGCTCTCCATCAGGCCGTTCAGTATGCCCGCCGCCACCGCCATTCATTGTATGTACTCTGTTCTGATTCACTCAGTGCTCTTCAGAGCCTTGGAGCTCCATATCCAGTCCATCCCTTGGTGCCACGGATCCAGCAGTCCCTCCATTCTTCTGCCGCTGATGGCTCTTCTGTCAGTTTTCTGTGGGTTCCCGGCCATGTAGGAGTGCCTGGGAATGAGGCTGCTGATGCTGCAGCCAAGGCTGCAGTCCTCCTGCCTCGGCCAGCCTCCCATTGTGTCCTGTCATCTGACATTAGTGGGGTTGTTTGTAGGAGGCTTGTGTCTTTGTGGTGGGATACTTGGTCATCACTTCAAGGAAACAAGCTCCGGGCAGTAAAACTGTTCCCAACTGCTTGGACAACCTCCTCCCGACCATCTCGGCGAGAAGAGGTCCTTCTGACTAGGTTGCGGATTGGGTATTGCCGGTTTAGCCACCGCTACCTGCTCTCCGGTGACCCAGCCCCGCAGTGCCCTTGTGGTCATGCATTAACAGTGTGCCATGTTTTATTGTCATGTCCCCGTTTTAGTCAATCTCGTGTTGTCCTGTCTCTGCCATCTACTTTACCAGATATTTTAGGTGATGACGCTCGAGCAGCTGCTCGTGTTCTTCGTTTCATTACTTTGACTGGCTTGTCCAAAGACATCTAACTCCTTCACTTATTTTATCTGCATCTTTGTAAGAACTTTCTGCTGTCCCCCCCCCCCCCCCCCCCCCTTGAGTTTTACTAGATTCTATGTGCTCTAACAATTGTGACTGGGCGCTAATGACATCAGTAGTTGAGTGCCCTTAAACCAAAAAAAAAGACAAGATACGCGAGCAAAAACATGTTCTAAAATTCTAAAACAGATCGAAGTCAGAGATATAGGTACATAGTTTTGCGCATCTGCTCAACGACCCTTCTTGTAGACTGGGACTGCCTGTGCTCTTTTCCAATCATTTGGAACCTTCTGTTCCTCTAGAGACTTGCGGTACATGGCTGTTAGAAGGGGGGCAAGTTCTTTCGCGTACTCCATGTAGAATCGAATTGGTATTCCATCAGGTCCAGTGGACTTTCCTCTGAGTGATTCCAGTTGCTTTTGTATTCCTTGGACACTTATTTCGATGTCAGCCATTTTTTCGTTTGTGCGAGGATTTAGAGAAGGAACTACAGTGCGGTCTTCCTAGTGGCCCACAAGAGTCAGTGTCATCGAATATGTTCTCCATTTGGTTTTCTTAAGCCAAGCAACAGAGAAATATAAAATTCAGATGCAATCTGCTGTATTTGCAGTGACGTCCAGCTAAGGGCTAGTAACAAGAGACTTCTCTTGACAAAGCATCTGCAACAAAAGCACCAGGCCTGCTCTTCTGTGGACAGAGCCAGGCTGGAAGGTCAACATACTACATTATGTCATGTCAGTGTATTTGCCATGCTCATGAGGGATCAACACTACCAGCATCAAACATTGAGGGATGTAAACAAACAGATTCAGTGTTTTTTGTATCCCTGAACTGTCTTCTGGTGCATCCACACCTCTCTCTCCAAAGAATCATTGCCTACACAAAGCCATTCTAGACACATCACCATGAGAGCTGGTTACAGGTAAGAAGCTGAAGCTGTCTGGGGCATGAGCATAGAGATTATTGTGGGCGTACAGTATTCAGGCTAAATGGGGCATCCTGGGTGACTGGGTTCTTGTAGTTACACAAGCATGTAGAAGGTAGGATTGCAGTGAAGAGTGGGGGTGAGGAGGGACAGATCCATCCCAGACTGTCTCCCCTGAGTCTGTGAAAGTAGCCATAGAATCTACCAACTTACCTGCAACCATTGGTTGTGTTGTTAGAGGTAGCTCATTACATTTGTCCTCGGAGTATACTCGAAACTACTGTGAAGTGTTCAGCAGCAAGGTATGTGAACATGACAAATAACAAGCTGCCTGTCCACATTAATGGCCACTGCCAGACAGCCGGACAGCCCAGGTGCTGAGTATGCAGTTCAACGTGCAGTGCTTCTCTACAATGATTGCTTCATGGCCTGTTACACCTGGATTCTTCCCTTAACACCAGCTTTTCTGAATTGTGTAGCTGGAAACACTCTGAAAAATTTACTTCATCCTTGTAACCCCTCTGGCCTGAATTTTCTGTTCGTGTCCCCATCTGTGCCAGTGTCTGTAAAGCCCTGCTACTTATCCAATCAGGGAAAGGGGACCTACAGTTCAATGTGAAATCATAACATTTATTGTGCATAGTGACTCCCCACACAGAGAGGTTAAGGCCAGATTAAAGGCAGATAGAAAATTTTCCTGGTCTGACAAGGATTTGATCTCACTTCCTCTCTGTTCCCAGGCACACCATTCACTGCTTTATGACAAGGCCTGAAACCTACACAAATGAGCAGTGTCAATGATCAGTTGAATCACTGTTTTGCAAGCATTCTCCTTTTTAGATTGACTGTTTTTCCCTAGTATTCCACTAATTAACTGAAACTGCCAAGTTGTCACCTAAGACTGAGCATATGTTATTGTTCCACTTCACATTTCTGCAAATTGCTATGCTCCAGATCTGAGAGTTGACAACACTGTAACTGTTACATTGACTTCCTAGCCATAGGACGCTAAGTATTCTATTTTACTTATTTATTTATTTATTTGAGAAGTGCACATATTGAAGAGAAAGCTGCCAGTCTTTGTGCCATTCTGAAATCTTACCAAGATTTGACTGAATACTTTTGCAGCCTTTTCCAGGCAATACACTACAGACAGCTGCACCATCTGCAAAAACTCTGAGGTTACTATTAATTGTTTTCATGGTCATTAATATATAAAACAAAGAGCAAGAGTCCAAATACACTTGTCTAGGGCACACCTGATGTCATTTCAACTATCAATTCTTGATCAAAGATTTGTTGTCGTCCTACCACAAAAACCTCAATTTAGTCACAAATTATGCTTGATATCCCATATGATCAAACTTCTCTTAAGTCTAGATGTGTTACTAATTAAATGCTTTCTGGAAGTTGAGAAATACTATATCTACCAGACTACCTTGAGCCCTGGTTTTCAGAATGTTAAAAGAGAAATATGTGTCTGTTTTCATATGATCAGTGATTTCACAGGTCTTGCTGGTTGGCATAAAGTGGTTGTTATTAGAGGTAGCTCATTACATTTGTGCTAAGAGTATTCTTGAAACTACTGTGAAGTGTTCAGCAGAGGGTACACTCCACTGTACCAATTAATGGAATTTTTTCCTATTCCATTCACATATGCAGTTCAGGAAGAATGACTGTTCAATGCCTCTTTGCGTGCTCTAATTAATCTTGTCCCCATAATCCCCACGTGAGCAGTGTTTATGGAATTGTAGATTATTCCTACAGTCAAGTTCTTTTAACTTAAGTAGTTAGACTTCCTCAGAATAGTTTCCATCTATCTTAGTCTGCCAGTTCAGTTCTTCGAACATCTGTGACACAATCTCCTTTCGGTCAAATAAACTTTTGACCATTCATGTTGGCCTTCTCTGAATGCATTCTATGTTAACTGTTGTCCTCTTGTGTATGCATCCCACACAACTGTGCAGTATTCTATAATGGCTCACACAAGTGTTTAATATGTGCTCTTCTTTGTAAATAGATTGTTTCACAGATGATAGTTATCTACAATGGAATAGTCTGCAAGAAGCTACATAATATTCAGTTAGCTTAAACTGGTGCAAAGACTGGCAACTTGCTTTAAATGTTCAGAAATGTAGAACTGTTCACTCAACAAAATGAATAAAATTTAGTATCCTATTATGAGGAATCTCGGAACTTTCATGCTGTGAACCAAAATGTTTGATTCTATATAAATTTTGACCTGACTTAAGTTAATTTTCTGACCTATGTTCAGAAATATCTACAGAGTAGAAATGTGTAATTTAGGTAAGAAAATTCACCCAAGTCAACCCAAAACTTATACATAATTGAAAATTTCAGTTGACAGTGCAAAAGTCCTGAGGTGGCTACATTCATTACAATAGGATATTAAGTTTTTGCATATGGTTAAGCACACAGTTTCACATTTCTAAACATATAAAAGAAGTTGCCAGTATTCGCACCACGTTAAGACCTTATGATCTAACTGAATATTTATGCAGCTTCTTTCAGACACTATCATTATAGGTAACTGAATCATCCATGAAGTCTGTTCTAAGATTTTATAAGAAATGGATGTGAAGGTTATTGGATGTTACTTCTGTTGATCACTTCAGCTATACTTCTAGATGGGTGTGATTTGCGCCTCTTTCCAACCACAAGGTTTGTGTACACACACTTAAATTCATCAGAGAATGTTTCCTGTTCTAAACTAGGACACAAAGTATTTTAGGATTGATTTGGTGAAACCGAATATAAGGGCAGACTAATTTTGAATAAAATGCCACACTTAAGTTGCTGTCACAGCTGCTCTGAATAACTGAAAGGTTAAAATAATTTCAAACAATTTTTTTTTTTTTTTTGAGTTCTGTCTTTGACACACTGCATCTTAAATACTTCTAAATGTATTCTGGTTATTTATCAGTGTGTGTTTGACAATGAAAAGCTATTATGCAGATTGTACAAAATAATGAACTTCCACTTCATCTAGTGGAAACCTCATTTAAAGATGAACTAAGTGTCTTCATAAGATGAATTGCTTCAGATTGTTTACTAGCACAAATCAATAGAGTCACAGCACCAGCTGTGTGTGGTAGTAATCATCTCTGATAAACTGTAAAGATAACTTGAAGTTTAAAAGTGCTCTGTCATAGAGCTGAGAATTTCTGTGTATTTTCAGTGTGTGCATGCATGTGTGTGTGCTGACTAAAATCAATCTTCATAAAATAAAATAAAAAGTTAGTTTGTGCTTCATAGCTAGTGTCTTTGCTAATCTAAACATTGTAAACTGTTTACCATTTTTGATAATAAGTTGTAATGTACTCAATAGCACTTTTGATGTAAAGAATATTTAAGACAATCACTAAGTGGACAGTAGTAGTTCATGCACTAACTCTGGAGAGTGATTTTTTTTTAAATTCAGACCACTGTTTGCAAGGTCAGTAAGATTATATATAGTCAAATTCAAGAAGACAATAGGGGTGACAGTTCACTATTTCATTCAGTCAATAAAATTGGAGTACTTTGTCAATGTTATACTTATCTTGGAACCAGAGCATATTTTCCCATCAATATGAAAAGACACATTATTACAATGATCCACATCTACATCTATGTCTATACCCTGCAAATCACTATGAAGTGCATGACTGGAGGTATTGTAACTGTTACTAGGGCTGCTTCCTGTTTACTCCATGTAAGGAGTGTGGAAAGAATGGTTGTTCAAATGCCTCTCTGCATGCTGTAATTAGCTTGATCTTGTCCTCATGGTCCCTGTTGAAGTGATATGTAAGTGGTTGTAACAGGGATTATCATAGTGACAGTTTTGTGGACAACTGGATTTCAGTGTGTTGTAAAATTTTCAAGAAAACTTTACCAGGTAATTACTTCAAATAATTAAACCATGGTACCAGATGCTAAGATCTAATTTCACTTCCTGTTGGACGTTTCAGTAGTATGAAGACCTACAAGTAATGGAGACTCAATTCCCTCACTCATCAAAACTGGATGAAAGTGCAGTTTTCAAAAGTGTAACATAATGCAAACAATTCTGTAACTATATTGCACTAAAGATAATCTCCTTCCTTTGCTCTGGTGTTGCAATTGTTTACGAAATTGATACAGGTTACTGGCTTCAAGTAGGCTAAGTGTCCAGCAACTGTTCTAAAATGACAAAATAATTTACTGGGCATTAGTCTTTCCTTTTCCAATCAATATTACATAATAAAACCCATTTGGCATTGGAAAACTGAATGGAATGACTTCTACAAATACACACTCTTTTTAACTAATGTGATTAGATTGTTTTGAAGGTCTCAAATGAGATCCTTCATTCTGCAAGGTTGGCAGATGGATGGAGGATTGCCTGAGTGATCCCTTCCTCTTCAATTTTTGTAACTTAGCCCCCCCCCCCCCCTCCTCTCAGAGGAAGGAACTCCTATTCCTGAAAGCTAGGGTACTGTTGTGTACTTCTGTATGCACCTATTGGTAGCATTAATATTTTGACTCCTGATGGTGAATACTGGTCACCAATTCTCTCAAAATATTCTCAATGCAGTTTCTGTATTTACAAAAGCACATGAAACTTTGTAGTTAATATTTAGGATTCTGATAGGTTTACTTTTGCTTATCAAATATTGTTAAGCAGTCCTTTCAAGGAGACACACAACTTAGTTTACTTAGTATTCTGTACATTTTATCCAACATAAGACATAACAGTATTCAGAGAGGAAATAAAGATAAGCATTTGGTTCGAGTTAATACTTCATTAAAGCATTAAATGTTCAAAAAGTAACAACACTGTTACACCTCCACATTACCAATATTAACATTTTGCCCTTGAATTCAGATATGTAATTGTTAAGTGTACTAATGTCTGTCCTGTACATTCATAATTAGACCAAAAGTTGGTAAAAACCTATTTATTATAAGCAATAAAATATCAGACAAAAAGCTTAGATCTATTTCAGAATTATTACAAAACACTTCCACATTTCTATTACTTTTAGTGTAGGTGAAATTTTATCATGATTTAATTTCAGGCAAGATATATGAAGCAAGAAAATTGCTACTGAGCCTCAAGGAGCCCTCAGTTCATGCTGATATACCAGACTCTTACTTCATCCCTGACGATCATCCAGTATTTGAAGTCAACAGTAGTATGTATACCTGGAAAAAGTTCATTAATCACTGAGTTCACGAAGAACATCACATTAAAATAGTGTAAAATTCATTTTCCAGGTGGAAAAACAGATAGTGAAAAGTATGACACACCACTGCTGATGAACAATAATTACCAGTGTTCACCATGTTCTTCAGGATACAATTCACCATCACTTCCACTGCTCTCGCCAGACCTAGCTAGTCAGGCTACTCCATGGGGATTGTCAACAGTTTTGCCTTCTCTACCGAGCCCATATCTTCCTCCTCATCTGTTGATGCAGCATCCTTCAATTCTCAGCAGCATGTCTTGCAGCAGTGGATATGCCAGTCGGTCAAACAGTCCTTTATCACTTGCCTCGGAATCAAACGCGTGCAAAGGTAGTTGGTAGAAACTGTAAACTATAAGTTTGTTCTCATGTTTTATTACTGCTAGAAACTGTAGACAAATTCAGTAGTTTCAGAATGTTAACAAAAGTAATTGTTTGTTTGAAACATCTTTCAATGTTGCAGCAAATTCTCCACTAAGTCATTCAACTAGTCCAGTAAGAAGTCCTGCAGAGAGCCCAAGAACAAAAAGTTGTTCTCCAGTGCAGGATGACACTCTCACAAATATTTCTGGTAAGTTTGTCACACTTGACCAGTTATGGTCTCTTCAAATTGTACTTCAGAGTGAGTTTGTTCTAAGCATATGTAAAAAATGTATAACTGAAGTAAGAAGAATGAAACAATCTTGTTAGTGACATGTGGGATAGTCATTTTTATTGGTAAAAATATAGGAGTACTTAGTTAAAGACAGTGCAAGAAGTAAAAATAGGCAAAGAACTGTCATACATGCATTTAGGCAGCCATACTGTAGCCTACACATCATACTAACCAGGCTGAGCATCTGTGGGCAGGCAAGTAACTCGTGTACACTCAAAGAACACGTTCAATAGGGCTATACTAGCTGAGCCTCCCTTGAGCAAGCTGGCAAGTGCTCACACATGCCTGTGCCTCATGGGGCAGCTTAAGTGAAAAAAATTCTCTAGAATATTAATTCCCTTATAGAGAGCAGCATTGGAAAATACTGTACATCTCATGTTTCAAAAATACTCTTATTTTCAGTATTTGGCCACTTCAGTGTGGTGGCCACTGCAGCATTCAGGAAATTTTCCCTAAAATTGATGTGTCCCTTACCACTTTCTTTCCATTCAACTAGGGACACTTCTTCAGTGAGATTTTTGATACATTGAAATCTCACTGAAAAAGTGTACTCATTAGTTAAATGTTCTACACAATTTTTTCAAAATAATTTCAGCAGCATATTAACGTTTTGATTTACTATGCACAGTGACAAGAATATACTTAATTCTGTTTAAGAGTTGTTCCACTGGAATGCAATGTACATCAAACCTTATACCATGACCCTTAATAACACCTTCTGTTCCATTACAAATTCGACTAGACACCTTGGATGTGGAACTGGTTAGGAGAGCCAGTTCTGAAATAGCCTTTGGCTAATAAATAACAACATAGGGGCAGATTGTGAACTGTTGAAAAATAATTTTCATAAAATTTATTTGCAGAGCTTTCTTCCTTGGATCATACAATTACTGTAAGTGTTGTCTATGTGATTGTTGAAACTAGACAGCACTGTAATTTATTTCAAATCAGAATGTTTAAGATCTTTTTTGGATAAAAATTGCACACAGTAACTCAAAAGCAGCTCACTAAATGAACAAGATAAATTTCCTATGTGTACTGTCATCTAAGTCCCACACAGATCTCTCTTGCAAAATTTTTAATCTTTCACTATGCAGCTATTGTCAGCCAGGAAACTCTGAAGACAAACCTTGTCTGTACTCACTCTCCACACAATTTCCTCACTCTCCACACAATTTCCTCACTCTCATCTCCCAGAACAGTGTATCCTTCCTCATCCTAAAACTACTACTCTCCTCCATCCCTTCCATCCTATATGTTCCTGGACTACTTTAGATATATAGCCACAAATGTAGTCCACCACTGCTTGACTCTTTTACTGCCACCTATCCTGCCATGCCATCATCAGCGACACAGCTGAACGAGATATAAAATTTAAAATTTTAAAGCCTGTTGACTAATTTATACAAATAACATCCTAGATGTTCACTAAAATGCACAGTAATGCAATGCTCTAAAACATAATTAATAAATTATGAGGGACACGAAATAGACACAGACTGATGTCAAAATGAGTTGGTAGCAGCTTTGTACTTAGAATGGTGTCATTGAGATGAGCTGAGAACAGCTGATAAATAAAAATTGTTTCCTTTACATCAATATTGCATTTAACAATGGTGTGGCCACTTGAAGTTGACACATCAGCTGGAAAATATTCAGTGATACATTTCTTGCTTTCTGAAGGTGAAAAACTGGCTAAGATGTTTCCTTGAATGGCTTTACAGTATGGTGAAAGTTCTGTGACCTACAGAAATTTTTATAAGTGGTCAGAACAGTTCAAAAATAGTCAAACCTCAGTGACTGACAAGCACTGTCCTGGCCAGCCAGTTGCGTTGTCAACCCCTTCACTTCAAACCCACGTTTGTGAAGACTTACATATTACAGATGAACCTACAGCAAAAACAGTTGCAGGCTGAAGTACAGCACGATGAGTACCACATCGGTCCTGAAATTACTTTATATTACATTACATTTATTGTATTCCATGGATCCCTTGGAGAGGAGTCTCTGCGATGTGGAAAGAGTCAGTTTTTTCCTACTCAGATACATGGATATGTAAAATTCTAGTGCAGACAAAGCTATGAGCTATAATCCTTGTGAAGATATTCATAAATGGAATAAGAGTTGGCCAGCAGGAAGTTCGTTAATTCTCTCTGAAATCGATATTTATCACTTACAAGACCTTTGATACGCTCTGATAAGTTCTTGAATTTGAGTACCCATGTATTTGACTACTTTTTGTACTAATGTTAAGCTTTTATAGTCCTTATACAGATCGTTTTTGGTTCTAGTATTATCATGTTTTGCACTATTTTGTGTAAAAAGTGACATGTTGGAAATAACACAGGAGATTAATGAGTATGAGAAGTAGTAGTTAGAATACAAAGTTTCTTAAAGAGGTCTCTGTATGATCTAGGACTGACAGCAGATATAATTCTAATGACTCATTTCTGAATTTTGAAAATGTTCTCTTTGTGAGAGGAGTTTCCCAAACAGATAATTCCATGACTCATTAGTGAAAGGAAGTAGGCCGAATAAACTAACTTTTTCATTTTTAAATCGCCTATTTCTGCTATCGTGTGTAGTGCAAATGTAGCTGAACTAAGTCGTTTCATTAAGTCTAGAGTGTGAGTTTTCAAATTTAGGTTGTGGTCAATTTGTTCTGGTAGCCCTAAAAATTTGACACTGTCTACTGCTTCAATTTCATTGTTTGAATATTGTACTTACAGGGTCAGGTATTCTGTGTGAGGTACTAAATGGTATGTACTGGGTCTTGTCAAAATTCAGTGACAATCCATTTGCTGTGAACCACCCATTGATACTCACAAATATTTCATTAGCTGATTGCTCAGCGAGATCACGGGAACTAGTTTCTTATGCCAATACTTTTATTATCTGCAAATAAGACAAAATTGTGACACTGCATATGGAAGGTCATCAACATATAATAGGAACAACAAGGGACCTAAAATAGAGCCCTGGGGCACCCCTTCTCTGATGGTTTCATATTTTGAATGACTTGTTATGTGGTAAGCCTGATACACAAACACAGTTTCTTATTAAAAAGATGAGAACCATGAGCCTGCTACTCCTGTTGTCCCACAATTTTTAAATTTTGTATACAGATATCATGCTTAACATAATTGAAGCTTTAGCCAGATCACAGAATATTCCAAGTGATAATAAATTTCATTTATTGATTCTAATATATCACCTGTAAAAGTGAATATAGCTTGATCAGTTGAAAACCCTTTCTGAAATACAAACTGATCGTGAATGAGAATATTTTTCTGTATTAAGTATTTATAAAGTCTATTGCACATAACCCTTTGAAGCACTTTTCAAAATATTGCCAATAATGAAATGGGATGGAAGTTTTCCACTGATGATTTCTCCTTTTTTTGTGTAATTGTTTGACAATAGCATATTTAAGCCTGTCTGCAAAAGTACGGCTGTGCAGGGATTCATACATAAGTAACTCAGTATGCCACAAAGTTGTGAGGAGCAACTTTTAATAATGGTAGTGCTGATTTAATCATAACCACTGGACCATTTGCTTCTAAGAGAGCTAACAATATTATAAATCTCTTTCAGTGAGGTGGTATATAGTTGAATTTTGTCAAACTTCAGTGGAAATGCATTTTTAAATATTTTAAGTTGTCTTCTGAGGAACTATGCAAACCTAAGTTGTCTGCTAGTGAAAGGATTTTGGAGGTATCTCTAATCAACTCATTATTTACATTTAACATAACTTCATTTGCCTGATTAGTTTTCTGTTTTACTTTTTACTATGTTCCATATAGTTTTTATCTTGTTATTAGAGACATTTATTTTTCTTGGAAATAAATACATTTTGAGGTTCCAATTGCATTGTTTAGAATTTTACGATACAATTTGTAATATGATTTAGCTCTGTAGTCATCATTTTCCCTTGACATTAAATACAATCTTCTTTTTGCTTTGCAAGATACTTTTATTCCATTTGTAATCCAAGGTTTTAAAACATTTAATCTATTTGCTTTGATTACTTTCTTAGGGCAAAGTTTTCAATGTTACCTATGACCATATTACAGAAGCAGTTATATTTTTCATTTATCTTGGGGAATTGTATACGTCTGTATTCCACAAACAGTTTTTTATACTTTGAATTCCTGTTTCATTTATTATTTGTACAGTTTCCCACTTCCTGTTATTAGTTCAATCAGACCCCACTACATTAAATGTAAGCAACTGAGCATGATGATCTGAAAAGCCATTAAATATTGGACTTATACTAAGATTCGCTAGTGTGGTAGTATCTATGAAAATGTTATCAATAGCGGTGCTGCAGGTACCCATAACCCTAGTTGGAAACTGTACTAAGGGAATGAGATTATAAGAAGTTGTAGGAGACTCTAGTATGGATCTTCAGTGACTATCCTATAGAAAGTTTAAATTAAAAACTCCACTTAGTATGAGTTCATTATTTTTAGAAGTTAAGAAATTTAATACTGCATCAAAATGTTTATTGAATAGCTGGAAATTACCAGTTGGAGCTCTGTGTATTGTGACTATAATTATTTTTCTTTTGTGTGTTTCTACTTGTGTGGTACATGCTTCAAAATGCTGATCACTAAATTATTTAAGAATGTCAATGTTTTTATAATTGTAACCCTTTCTAATGTGAGTGACAACTCCTCCTTTCTCCCCCTTTCTCCATCTTAGGTAAGGTAACACAAGGAAACAATACTGAGCCTGTACAGACTTAAAAGAATGCTATGAAAGGGAAGGTGACCCTTTCCTAGATAAGATTTTAGTGTCTGATGAAACTTGGGTTCACCATTTTGAATCATAGCCCAAAAGACAGAGCATGTAATGGAAGCACATTAGCTTGCTTGTCGAAAAGAAATGCAGAATGCAAGCATCAGTGTGAGAAAGTCACGTTGGTTGTGTTTTGGGGTGCTCAAAATGTCATTTGTGCCTATTTGTAAGATCAGCAAACAATAAACAGGGCCTATTACTCAGACATACTCACCAGCAAAGTAAAACTAGCAATGACAGAGAAACGTAGTGAATCTAAAAGGAAGTGTGGGACATTACTACACATCAATGTTCATTCTCACACTGCCCCATGACCCAACAAAATGCAGAAAACATGAGTTACGAGATACTAGCTAATTCTTCCTAAAGTCTGGATTTGGCTCCCTTGGCTTCCCTGTGTTTCCTCCACTCAAGAAGGCATTATGTAGGAAAAATTGCAGCAGCAATGAGGTGGTCAAAGTGTTTCTGGAAAATTGGCTCAAACAAGACTGACACTTCTGCAAAAACTATAAAAAAAATAGTTCATTGTTGGGAGAACTGTGTTAATATTGGTGGGTATTACGTTGAAGTGGTAAAATATCATTTTGTTAAAAACACAGTTTCTTCTACATCAATTTGTGTCTTCACCTTAGTAATAAGGTGCAGTGTATGACCCTTCTGAATTCTGCACAAGTCCTACTTTTACAGCATGAATGTTGGGATAAAGCTAACGAGATTTCTATTTTTGCATGCTATGGTTTTTTAATATATAATTCAGCGCATCAGTGTGATTTCAACCTTTCTCTTGTTGGTTGTACACTACTAAGTACTTTCTGCACCAACTCACAACAGACAGAAATGAACCATCTACAGCTGGATGTTCCTGGTCACATTGTTACATCCACAAGTAACTATTTCTAGGTCTTTCCTATGTGGAAACCACTTCTAAGTGACTTCTAGTTCGGCTAAATGCTGAGTTAAGTGACAGTTTAAAACTTCCCTTGACAATTTTACAGCACTATTACACCAAGACAGATGGTTATTCTGGTAAATCCTTTCACGAGGCAGACTTTCCACCTGAAGGATACAATGCAATCCAGTGCCTAGATTCTAGATTGAAGGAACCTCATGTTACTTTAAACATTTCTACATGAAATACTGTAATTTTACAATATGCAATTAAGAAGTTTGTCCCACATTACAATCCTCCAGCCTGTAATGTCTGTTTAGTCAATTTATGTCTGGACTGACCACTCAATATTTGTGAAGTCACATTTACAAACCAGTTACAGAAACCCAAAAGATCCATACAGTTATGCATGTGTTCTTATATGATGCTGATAGGATCTTAACAACCCAAAGGAATACCGGATGACCAGTAAAGGATTCTACTGGATTTGTGTGTGGCAAAGTCATGCAAAAAAATCATTGCATAATTTATTTGTTGTAGTGTGATGATTTTCAAGTCACTAATACTAGACTTTTAGCTGAGTCTCAGGAGCAACATGAATGAACTCGGAACTGTTGTCTGATACAACTGCTTTCATTTAACAGGATGTGAGCAATGCATTACTGGCCTACACTACAGTAATTAAAGGCACGATTGCCACACTATGTTCTACATCTACATGATTACTCTGCAATTCACATTTAAGTGCTTGGCAGAGGGTTCATCGAACCACAGTCACACTATCTCTCTACCATTCCACTCTCGAACAGTGCACGGGAAAAACTAACACCTAAACCTTCCTGTTCCAGTTCAGGTTTCTCTTATTTTATTTTGATCATCATTCCTACCTATGTAGGTTCAGCTCAACAAAATGTTTTCGCATTCGGAAGAGAAAGTTGGTGACTGAAATTTAGTAAATAGATCTCGCCACAAACGTCTTTGCTTTAATGACTTCCATCCCAACTCGCGTATCATATCTGCCACTCTCTCTCCCCTATTATGTGATAATACAAAACGAGCTGCCCTTTTTTGCACCCTTTCGATGTCCTCCGTCAATCCCACTTGGTAAGGATCCCACACCGCGCAGCAATATTCCAACAGAGGACGAACGAGTGTAGTGTAAGCTGTCTCTTTAGTGGACTTGTTGCATCTTCTAAGTGTCCTGCCAATGAAACGCAACCTTTGGCTCGCCTTCCCCACAGTATTATCTATGTGGTCTTTCCAACTGAAGTTGTTCGTAATTTTTACACCCAGGTACTTAGTTGAATTGACAGCCTTGAGAATTGTACTATTTATCGAGTAATCAAATTCCAACGGATTTCTTTTGGAACTCATGTTGATCACCTCACACTTTTCGTTATTTAGCGTCAACTGGCACCTGCCACACCATACAGCAATCTTTTCTAAATCGCTTTGCAACTGATACTGGTCTTCGGATGACCTTACTAGACGGTAAATTACAGCATCATCTGCGAACAACCTAAGAGAACTGCTCAGATTGTCACCAGGTCATTTATATAGATCACGAACAGCAGAGGTCCCAGGACGCTTCCCTGGGGAACACCTGATATCACTTCAGTTTTACTCGATAATTTGCCATCTATTACTACGAACTGCGACCTTCCTGACAGGAAATCACGAATCCAGTCGCACAACTGAGACGATACCCCATAGGCCCACAGCTTGATTAGAAGTCGCTTGTGAGGAACGGTGTCAAAAGCTTTCCGGAAATCTAGAAATACGGAATCAACCTGAGATCCCCTGTCGATAGCGGCCATTACTTCGTGCGAATAAAGAGCTAGCTGTGTTGCACAAGAATGATGTTTTCTGAAACCATGATTATTACATATCAATAGATGTTCCTTAGAGGTGATTCATAATGTTTGAATACAGTATATGCTCCAAAACCCTACTGCAAACCGACATCAATGATATAGGTCTGTTGTTCGATGGTTTACTCCTATTACCCTTCTTAGACACTGGTGCGACCTGCAAAATTTGCCAATCTGTAGGTACAGATCTATTGGTGAGCAAGTGGTTGTACATGATTGCTAAGTAGGGAGCTATTGTATCAGCGTAATCTGAAAGGAACCTAATCGGTATACAATCTGGACCTGAAGACTTGGCCGTATCATGTGATTTGAGTTGCTTCGCAACCCCTAAGGTATCTACTTCTACGAAACTCATGCTAGCAGCTGTTCGTGTTTCAAATTCTGGAATATTCCATTCGTCTTCCCTGGTGAAGGAATTTCGGAAAACTGCATTCAATAACTCCACTTCAGCGGCACAGTCATCGGTAACAGTACCATCGGCACTGCGCAGCGAAGGTATTGACTGCATCTTGCCACTTGTGTACTTTACATACGACCAGAATTTATTCAGATTTTCTACCAAATTTCAAGACAGTGTTTCGTTGTGGAACCTATTAAAGCCATCTCGCATTGAAGTCCGTGCCAAATTTCACGCGTCTGTAAATTTTAGCCAATCTTCGGGATTTTGCATATGTTCCAGAATAAAGTCTTACAATGACCAAAAAATAGTTGTACACAATACAAAAAGTGATGGAGTGCACATAAATGTAAAGGCTATTACTAAGTATAGTGACACGACAAGCAAGTGAATGCATCATGTTCTTGCTTGACAGTTTATAAAGATGTTTATGAAATATGACACCCTCACAACTGAAAATAGGTGAAAGATGTTTGTTTAGTTTCACAGTAAATAGTGAAAAGTTATTTCACTACAAATGGTTCTTGGTACACTTCCTACCAGTCAGCATCCATTACACTTTCTGGCTTTCTTCAAACTGGCGATACTGTTTGACTGTGGTGGGTGCAGAATCTAGTTCCAAAGAGTGGTGCCCAAGAGTAATTCAACAATTATTTTGGGTTATTAGTGTGCCAAAATTTTCCAAAATTGAGCTTGCAATTCTACTGTTCGAAGGGAGTGCATATACTGCATACAGAGTCTAGCACAGTCTGCATAAACACACATTCGACAAAGCAGCTGGCTTTTCATGTGGACAAATAAAGTGACAAGTTGTGTGCCATTGATGGCTGAGAGACCCAAAGGTGTTCGTGGTGGTGGTGGCGGGAGGAGGATAATTCCCAGTTCAGCACACAGCCTACTACTTTCGAAGCAAGGGGACTGCCAAGCTTAATGTTCACATCTGGCAGGTGGATCACCATAAAGTGTCACATGCCCCCACTGCAGAGAGAACATGAATTCAATCTGGGACACAGGCACAATCAGGCAATGTGGAATTTTATGCCATCATCTCTCCTCCCCTTGCTGTAAAAAAATACGGGCAAGAAAAATTTCATCTACCATAAAGATTCAAACTGGCTTACATTAAAAGAGTACCACTGCAGTGGCACACATCAGTGAGCTCACCTCTGGAAGTGGGTAATAGTGAAGTGAACTGCAGTGCCAGGAATGACCTTCTGACGATGTAAGACAGTTCCAGAGTGACCTCTTTCTTTTTTTTTTACAAAAAAGACCTCAGTCACACTTTCACAGGCTTCCACCAATTCATTCCACTCACAACAACATGGCTTCTCTTCCTCTTATAACAAATGAACAGTGCATTGGGAAGGTGGAGAAAAGGGCCTAAGCAGGGCCTTCCTTTAATGGGTGTGGTACACTGGACTACTATTAGATTTAATGTTAGAGCTTTTTCTGCAAAATGTAACACTCAAATTTTATGTTGATAAAACAAATCGAAAAACATCTATTCATCTGCAGTACTAATTTCTCATTTCTCATCACATTCACCAGGCCGAGTGAGACAGGATAATGATAAACGTAACTCCACCAGGTCATTCATATCAGAAATTGTTTCTGAAGGATGCACATACTCTCATGTTGTATTGTGGCAAAGAGACTTTGTGAGAACTACATTGTATCAGTTTCATGTTGTATTGCGGCAAAGAGACTTTGTGAGAACTACATTGTATCAGTTTGTGGTTTGTTTGTGTCTCACAAGGGACAGTTTTCTAACCAGATACTCAGCCAGAATTTATGTGGACAAGTTGATCCCATTAACAATGAAGATCAAGGTCTACAGAACTTTGAGGTAAATTCGGACACAAGGTCTACCAAAAACCAACACATACCTACTGATACCTACATGCCAAATCATACAACCCTAAGAGCAGGAAAGTGTTCCATCCATGTCACTGCCTGAACAAACTGCATTGATGATACAAACAAGATGAAATAAGAACTGAAAGAGCTGCATAACATTTACTGACCCAACCATTACGACAGTAAAACAATCCAAACACTAACAAACTTAAAAAGGAAATTCTACAGAAAATAAAACAGCAGCTGCTGGTTGTGCACTTATCTTGTATCAAAGGTGTAGGACAAACTGCTCCTCAGAGTGGCATCAAACCAGTTTTCCACAGTGGCTGCAAGTTATTTGGTAGATTCCACTAAGGATCTAGTAAAAGCCTCAGACATTGCAAAACACACACACACACACACACACACACACACACACACACACACACACTATATATATATATATATATATATATATATATATATACACACACACATATTAGTGTAGCAGTCTTTATTGTGCACAGCCTACAACATTTGACAAAGCCAGAGTTCTTGTAAGACAGCTGTAGGTGCCCATACACAAAATTTGAGACACCACTGAAAACCTAAAGCAACCTAACATAGTCACCAGAGAACAAAGCTAGAGGTTCTGAGTATGATGGCTACCAACAAGCTGGGTACAACATGTTGAGTGAGACTGCAGGGAACTTGAACCACTGGACATTGCCATGACATACTAAACATACAGCTGTGGCCAAGTAGTTCTAGGCACTTCAGTCTGGAACCACACTGCTGCTACGGTCGCAGGTTTGAATCCTGCCTCGGGCATGGATGTGTGTGCTGTCCATAGGTTACTTAAGTTTAAGTAGTTCAAAGTCTAGGGGACTGATGACCTCAGATGTTAAGTCCCATAATACTTAGAGCCATTTGAACTAAACATACAGCACATACATATCTTTGCAACTAACAGCAGAAAATGAAAAGCCTTAAAGTTTGCTAATGAGGCACAGTGGGCTGCCAGTTATTAGCAAACAATGTAACCCCCATTGAGTAACACGTACCCCAAACTTAACTCATTCACTCACTCACTACTTTGTGACATCAGTCAATGGTACTTTATGGTCAATAAAATCTAAGAAACTGATCAAGTTCTTTGACATTGCGTGTAAACGTATCGAGACAAACTGATTGCCTGAGTGAACGTTCTTCACTAGCATGCATTTCTCTCTATATTGTGTTTCCTGCTTGCTGTTATCTAGAGGCTGTTGCAGCCCTGGAAGTGGAAAGTCAGTAAATTTTCATTTATCAACTGTGCTGCATTTCTATTAAAGTAATATATATTTTTAATATTGGTTTCTCATTTATGTATTTTGTATTCACTAAAGTAAGCTACTTTAGTGAAAAATGGTTGCTAGTTATTATGGTAGAGGCATGATGCCATGTCAGTAAGAATTTAAAGATAGGAAAAAAATTAACTATCAAATACACAATTTTCAACAATAATTGCTGAATAAACTGACCCCTATTACAATATATGAAGAATAATAATTTTTATGAATTTTATACTTTCCAACAAACATTGCAATAAATTATCAAAGTTAAAAGCATAGCTTAATAATTTTATTGTTTTTAGGGCTTGGAAATGCATTGTTGGATCTAATGGACTGTGCTGATCTCAGGGCATCTAGCTGTGAGAAGAAAAATGTGGAGATTGTAACACAGCAAACAAGTCTCTTTGACTATGACGAGAAAAGAAATATGGCCTTAGAAGGTTTGTTCTATTAAGAGCATTTTTCATCAAATATGATGTATGTAAATATTTATGTATATCATTCATTAGGGCAAACTTGTATTTTTCTAGTCCCATTAGACCTGAATATACCCAAAACTACTAATTTTCTGTAGGAGAGACTAAATCTGTTAGTTTTGACATAATCAATTAAAATGTGAAACTTCCAGGCAGATTAAAACTGTGTGCCAGACTGAGACTGGAACTCGGGATCTTTGCCTTTCATGGGCAAGTGCTCTACCAACTGAGCTAAGCACGACTCGCGCCCTGTCCTCACAGCTTTTCTACCACCAGTACCTCGTCTCCTACTTTCCAAACTTCACAGAAGCTCTCCTGCGAACCTTGAATATCAGTGCACACTCCGCTGCAGAGTGAAAATCTCATTCTGGAATTAGAATGTGTTGGCAGATTATTCAATATTTTGAGTAGGTCAAAGAATATCTGAAGCTAATGCCTTCTATACAATTAATTTTATTGTATGTAGTGAAGCAGGAATTTTTCTAAATATTCTTGTACTTCATGGATTGATTTATTTCTGATGACACAACAGGACAATAATTTGACTCTTGCTAATTATAGCTCAGTTTCTGGACTTCATAAGTAAGGGTGAATTATTCATGAAAAGACTTAACTCATATTCTAAATAGGACAGCATGCATATGAAAGGTGTATTTTTGGAAACTGCTACAGAACTTTGAAGAGTGGCTTCTGCTATGAAAGTTGTTCTTGTGCTCATCTTGTCTGTGTGCTTAGTGGTGGTGATCATAAAGGAAATGCTTAGCCCACAACTGTAGACAGAATTGGTGTCCGTATGAAAGGTATTTGAGTAGATTGCACCAGTGAGGAAGATAGCTTAGTTTCTATAAATCAATTCACCAAAAACAAAGTAAAATTCCATACTGACTTCATAACACCACCCTTGAGTTGTGTTTCAATCAATGAGTCGAGTAGTATTCCTGAAAGACTGAAATATGCAGCAGTAAAACCAATATACAAAAGTGGAGATCAGCAATTAACCTCTAATTATAGCCAAATCTCACTTACTGTCATTATCTCAAGTTTTTGAAGCAGTACCTTGAAACAAAATGAAGACTCTTGTTTCTGAAAATCATCTTACAGTTTGGCTTCTGTGAAGGCTTCTTTGCTGAGGATGCAACATACAATCTCACAAGCTCAATTTTAGTAGAAATAAACAACAAAAATTAGACTGACATTTTCTGTGATGCTGTCAAGATCCTAAAACTCTATAGATCTCTCAATACTGCTAGGGAAGCTAAAACAGTATGGCATTAAAGGTCTTTTCCTTGCTAGGATAGTCACATCTTAACAACACAAGAGAGCTGATCACATTGTCAAATGAAACAGTTGGAATAAGATTAAACCCAGAATAGGACCAGCGTTCAATTTTTGCACTCCTGTTCTTGGTCTACATAAATGATTCATTAAGGATATTGGAGGCCTCTTCAGAACCTGTAATGTTGTGCAATGATAAAAGTACATAACGTGATTACTCTGCTATTCACAGTGCCTGGCAGAGGGTACAATGAACCACCTTAAAGCTGTCTCTCTACCGTTCCACTCTCGAACAGTGTGTGGGGAAAAACAAGCATTTAAATTTTTCTGTGCAAGCCCTGATTTCTCTTATTTTATCACGATGATCCATTCTCTCTATGTAAGTGGGTGCCAACAGAATGTTTTCGCAATGGGAAGAGAAAACTGGTGATTGAAATTTCATGAGAAGATCCTATTGCAATGAAAATGCCTATGTTTTAATGACTGCCACTCCAATTCTCGTATCATGTCTGTGGTGCTATCTCCCCTATTTCATGATAGTACAAAATGAGCTCCCTTCTTTGTACTCTTTCAATGTCATCGGTCAGTCTCACCTGATGCGGATCCCACACGGCACCACAATACTCCACAATAGGGCGGACAAGCATGGTGTAAGCAGTCTCTTTAGTAGACCTGTTGGATCTTCTAAGTGTTCTGCCAATGAATCACAATCTTTGGTTTGCTCTACCCACAACATTATTTATGTGATCATTCTAATTTAGGTTATTTTATAATTGTAATCCCTAAGTATTTAGTTGAATTTACAGCCTTAAGATTTGTTACTTATTGCATAATTGAAATTTAGCAGATTTCTTTTAGTACTCAGATGAATAACTTCACACTTCTCTTTATTCAGTGTCAATTGACACTTTCCGCACCACGCAGATATCTTAACTAAATTATTTTGCAATTAATTTTATCCATCTGATGACTTCACAAGACAGTAAATGACAGCATCATCTGCAAACAATCTGACAGCTACTCAAATTGTCTCCTATGTTGTTAATATAGAACAATACAGGGCCTAAAACACTTCCTTCGGGGCAACTGAATATTACTTATGTTCTACTCTAAGGCTTTCTGTCTATTACTATGAACTGTGACCTTTCTGACAGGAAGTCTCAAATCCAGTTGCATAACTGAAGAGATATTCCATAGGCACACAGTTCGGTTAGAAATGAGGAATGGTGTCGAAAGCCTTCTGGAAATCCAAAAATAAGGAAACAATTTGACATCCCTGTCGATAGCACTCACTACTTCGTGAGTGTAAAGAGCTAGTTGTGTTTCACAAGAATGATATTTTCTGAATCTGTGCTGATTATGTGTCAATTAATTGTTTTCTTCAAGGTACTTTATAATGTTCGAACACAGTACATGTTCCAGTAATTTAGCAGATTACTCCTATTTTCCTTTTTGGGTGTGGGTGTGACTTGAGCAATAGTATATTGATAAAAAGTCCAAATATATCAATACCATATATTGCCAGGAGAATGAAGAAACAGGCTTAAAACCCTCTTTTGTGGGCAATAGAATATAGAATTTTTTGAAGGAAATTTTTCCACTTCACTGCTAACTGTTGATTTATTTTTATTTATATGAACAAGTCGGTCAAATTGCAGAAATTCCTTTCAAAAAATGGTTTAAAACTGGTTCACAGCAAACATCTTAATCTTGCAAAAACACATATTGTGCAACTGACACAAATAAATTACAGGTACCTGAAGTAGATATCAGTGTGCTCTCTCTCTCTCTCTCTCTCTCTCTCTCTCTCTCTCTCTCTCTCTCTCTCTGGATGAGATCAATGTTTGACTCTTCTAGGCATCCAGATGGTGCCAATCCCCGTGGCTCACTGTATTCCAGCTTTAGTTCACTTGATGGTACTCCTTGGTCTGGCAGTGTCTGCTTCTGTTTTCCAACTAAAATTTGAGGTTTGCCAGAACAGTGTCTTCAACTCCATATTCACTGAGCTTGTTTAGGAGTACCTCAAGAGGAATGCAGTCAAATGTCTACTAAGGTCAGAAAGTGTCAGTGCTGCTGATTCTTTTTTCTCAAAACTCTTAACCAAGTAACCAGACCCAGTGCTGCTGCTGCTGCTGCTGCTGCTGCTGCTGCAGTTGTAAATTTGCATTTTCAGAAACCATGCTGTGCATCTGTGAAGAGTAAAAATTTCAAAGCAATGTGATATTTGGTCTCACATTGCAGTTTTGATGACTTCAGTGAAGACTGGATTTATTGAGATTGGCCTGAAGTTTGCTACCATGGTTGGGTCATCCTTTCTATAAACTGGCACTGACAGTGCAAGTTTCACAAAGTCTGGAAATACATCAGGAGTGAAACACTTACTAGTTATTATAGTCAATGGTTCAGCAATTCCATAGATAATTTTCTTGAGGACACTAGTAAACATCCTGTATATAATCTATTATAATACTTTATCACCTTTATTTTTCCATTTTCTTCTTCTTCCATCTAGTTAATCATGTTGCATCTTTTGTCATTTATTCCAGCAGCTGCAGGGTCTATATTGAGGTCTGGGATTGTACGTAGCATTTTCCCCAATGCAATAATTAACTATTAGTCGTCTGGACTACACAAGCTTCAGGGAGAGGTGGTTTTCTTCCTGTGTTCACTGATTAAGTCCCAGGCTACCTTGCATGGTTTGTGAGTTCCTTCAATGAAGCTAAAATTGCTTTTCTTCTTGGCTTCTTCTACATCCTTTCTATAATGCCTTTTAGCTTGTAAATATCTGCTGTAGAACACGCCTTTTGCACTGAGAACTGTTGGTGTTTTATAATGATAATGTAATAGCAGAACTATGCATTTTAATTTTTTCAGTTCGTCTGTATACTGCAAGTATTCTTTCACACTGTGGCTGTGTTGTGACTGCTCTCACACTGTGGCTGTGTTGTGACTGCTCTCACACTGTGGCTGTGTTGTGACTGCTCTCACACTGTGGCTGTGTTGTGACTGCTCTCACACTGTGGCTGTGTTGTGACTGCTCTCACACTGTGGCTGTGTTGTGACTGCTCTCACACTGTGGCTGTGTTGTGACTGCTCTCACACTGTGGCTGTGTTGTGACTGCTCTCACACTGTGGCTGTGTTGTGACTGCTCTCACACTGTGGCTGTGTTGTGACTGCTCACAGGAATTTCCTGGTCTTCTGTGGCTAGATAGTCATTTAGCTTCTATAATCTGGAAAAATTCTGTAAATGCATCAGTTGCTGCCATTGTCTGCAGTCAAGGCTGCCACTTTTAAGCAGATACTGCTGTTGGAAAACTATTCAATGTTACTTATTTATTACCCTTTTATGAATACATAATTAGAATGCCAGGTAACAGTTGATTATTTTGGGCAGATATTGTTTGGTCAATTAGTGATCTCATATTCACGAGAACTTAGTTTTGTGATAAGTGTCAAGGCAGGCATAACATCTGGTTGGTAGAAAAAAAAATGCCCAAAACTGGCAACTAGCTTCATAAAATCTGTCTCCTTTGTGATCCCTTCATCAAAGTGTACACAGAAATCGCCATAAAATGCATTTTTTTTTCTTTAAAGGGTGTGTTAAGTAGCACATTGTATTTGGTACAGAAAATTTTCAAAGTTGCTATTCGGAGAATGAGACAACAATTATGTTAAGATATAATAACTTAAAGGCAGCCAACTCTGAAACCAGGTCCACAGAGTAGCTTTTAAATAAATTTCTTTAATATTGAATTTCCTGTTCACATACATATACACCGCCAAAGGAAGCAGTTGTTCTGTATCATGCACTTACCAAGTTTAGGTACTCGTTACAGTTTTAGTACTTAGCTTTCTGTGCTGATATTCACATACACACAGCATATGTGGCTTCGCTTCTTCTTCTATAAAGAATGACAACACCCTAAGACACTGTACTTCAGTACTTCAGCACTGCTTACAGCTATAAGAGTGATGTTCTTAGTAGTATGTGACCCATTTTCACTTAGCTGTTCTTGGTAATGTTTTGTCATGGAGGAGCCTGTTTCATATGGATACTGGTAATTTGTCAGAATAAAAAAAGCTTAAGCATATTTTTGAGCCATGTATTGACTGGTTTGTTTAATCTCACTACATAGTTTATGTATGTTCGCTGTGTATGTCACTTAGCACCATGTTTTTGTTTACTTGAGAGGTTACTCATAAGTATTAAGTCTTTGTATACATTTCTTTCAATTTTGTTTGTTTGTTTACTATTTGTATTTGAGCTGCAGCATTCTGTGTTGTTACATTGTTGACTCTCAGTACATTTTTTTAGGGAAATCACTTGCAAAATGCAGTGAACTATTATCTTCAGTTTGTTGTCTTGTGAACTCTGATGCACAGCACTTCACTTGTTTACTATTTATACTTCACCCGTGAAGTTCTTCATTGTTTTGTTCACCAATGTCTGATTTTTGTTTGATAGAATTAATTTTCATAAAGTCAACACTGTTGTCGTTGCTTTCTTCACTAAGCTTTTCTGTGCACTTTGATGACTGCAGGAAGTATTTTTCTAATCTTCCATTTGAACTGAGAATTGTTGGTTTTGTTATTGCCGAGTTGTAATTCATAGTTCATCTGTTAACTTGACTAGATTTTGGACTGACTCCAATAAATTGATGCAATTGTTTAACAATTATCTGGTTTTTCAGGTTCCTGTATTTTCCTCTGAAAAGTTTGATGCCAAAACTCTTCTACAGGCTTCACAATGGAACTTAATTTGCTCTTTTGAATACGTGGTATTCTCATGCTATTATTTAGCCCTACACAATCTATATCAAAATCCACACAACTATTTCAAAGCTTTCAACTGCTTTTTTGCACTTTACAATTTTCTAGATAATCTTTATTTTATGGCTACATTGGTATATTTTAGTTTGGCCTGTGGTGGGTAGGATAAAAGCCTTCACTTCAGCCACATGTCATCTCTTCCCTGTATTGTACCCACACACTTAAAATGAAACACTTAAAATTTGTGATGATAAATGTCTAGTTTCTTAATGACAGTAAAAATGAGTGATCACAATTATTTGTAAATGGTAGTATTATTATGGATAGCTAATTATATTAAAGGTAAATAAAATGAATATGGTCCTGTTAAGACAGCACACAACACTTCACTGATTATACAGTGTTCCTACACTACTTGTGAGCTTGTTGCATCCTTGGCATCAACATTACCACTGTCCTTTCAACCTTTATAATCATTCGCATATTCCCTCTCACAAACTTGATTCCATTAACATCTCTTACTTGCAGATTTCTGTCTCCAATACCTGCTCTGGACTTGTTTAGTTCATTTTTATGTATAATCTAAAACATTATGTTCAGTAACTGGAATGTATTAGGATTCCTAATTAGAAATGTTATTTTGCCCTGGCTTACACTTCGAGAGGGCATGAGAATACCACGTACTCAGGGATTCTAAATTCCCACTGTCACACAATGCTGCCAGTCTCTTTCCTGTTCTTTGTGTGTACTGGAGGTAAGGGTTGTATTGCCATAAAACAAACCGTACCTCTGGTGGGGATGATCAGATAAATTTCTAGTATCTATGATAACTGAAAGATGATGATGATGATGATGATGATGATGATGATGATGATGATGATGATGATGATGATGGATGTATCTGCCTGGCATCCTGTATTTCCACTGCCCCAGGCCCACTGCCTTTGTTAAGAGTCCAGTTTTGAATATCTTATTTGTTATGTAATACCTCATACTTAGCATATGTTACCTCACCACAACCAATATGCTGCAGCAATGTATCATCCTGTGATGTCAGAGGGACATACTCAGTGATACAAAAAGCCTCGGCTGGTGCAATACAATACACTCCTGGCAACCTTAGCATCCCTCACTATTTTAAGTCTTCCAAGGAGCCCCTTGAGTGCGAGCTTGTGAATGAATGGTGAATGACACTTATGGAATTCCATGCCCAATGTATTGTCTAACATCGAACCACAATATTGGCCGCTAATGGCAACCGGGGCAGAACTGGAGGTATCCAGTGGTGAGTACTGCATAAGGCTAAGAAGTGTAGCTGACTGCTTAGTCAACAGGCAAGTCAATATATTGCTATAGTGTTAGTGGTTTTGATACAAAGCAGAGCTAGGGCAACAATAAACAAAGCAAACATTATGTTACATCTAAAACGTCAGTTGCTGAAGTTGACTTTGCATCAGAAAAGTCCCCAAGGAATTTTGCAGAGTGAAACAGAAGTGGCAGATGAAATATTAGCATTTTTGCAAGATGCTGTGGAATGCATAGTGTCATATACGCTCAACTGTTCAGACAATGTACATAAGGAGTACAATGATGACAATACTTGCTTAACAAGTGAAGGTGATATTGAAGCAGATGAACCATGTAGTTAATCCCCTTTGTCAGACAGGGAGTCACAAATCCCATCTCCAGTGGGTACTAAAAATAACCTCGCACATGAAAGATAAATTGCAGCATAGAGAGAACATTTATGAACAGATTTTGAATAAGTATGCACCAGTATGACTGTAGTCTGTGAGACTAAGGATATTCAATGGAGGGTAAGGTACACTTGCTACAAAAACATTGGTGTTTCCATGTTTAAAGGATGCTTGATCCAATTTCCAGGATGTGCAAGATTGCAACCTCCTATGTTATACACATCAAACTGTGCACAACATAGATTATAGTGATTTCAAGGAAAGCAGTGGATGGTTGCCAAACTTCAAACAGTGCTACAGAATTGGAAGATGAAAGATAATGAAATTGCAAACAGTGTCAACTTGACAATATACAGCAAACTACAGAACTGGCCAGAAAATTTGTAGATGAGATAAACTTACATCATTCAGTAAAGAATTTGTTTTAAACTCAAGTGATTTGGGATATGAAAAGGAAATGCATATGAAAGGAACCATGGAAATTGCAGGTACAAAGATTTGGATCAAGCTCAACTAACATCAATGCCTTAATCACTCATATATAATTATGCTGACTGTTAATCTGGATGATAAATTGGCTAGAAAGTTATTTATTGTGCAGGGAGAAGTCAGAGGTGCCCTGCCCCTACGTTTCTTTCTCATGTGAGTGATCTTGCAAGAGCAGTAAACAAGGTTTGTCACAGCAAGCTAGAAAGGAAAAAGTGCATTAGAGAACTAAAACTGTGGTGTGAGCACTGCTTTTGGCCAGTAGATGGTCAAAATAACTTGCTTTTGCTTGATTCCTGGTCTGCGCGTAAAAATCCATACTCCTTTAGAACAAACTATCCATCACGGAAAGTGTGACTTTGCAATTCATACTATGAGACCAATGTAGAAATTCAGCCTTGTTCGCATTTCTGTACCTATAAAACATATTACCACACTATATGCAGCTACATCTTAAATGTTAGCCTCTTTCACAATAAGCTCCACGAAAGACTGTTTTGTGATCAACTGTAAGCCATCACATTCCATCAATTCTTGTTACACCAATATGGTTCCGTACGCATTCTTTGAGTGGATACCTAGCTGAATATCCTGCATGGTTTGTAACTCCAAGGAACTTTCCCTTCGATCTTGATGGTTTGAATCTTTGTGATCACTGCGGTGTGCCATTTTTTGTTTAGTATTCTTGGTAAAATTCAAGTTTTTTTTGAGTGTTTCTTGAATGTTGTCCATTTTGTGAAGTGTAATACATACATCCCATAAGAGGCTGGTCTCAGCATCTCCTGACACTGATGTGTTCCACTGCACTCCTGACGTCTTCCACTGCGCTCCTGAGGTGTTTGGTCAGTCACTAGCAGCTAATATTTTTCCTGTCACGATTGTTAAATCATCATTTTCAAATGAGCCTTACTGAAGACTGAATTTGAGACCTCGCACTCGAGGGGTTCTTTACTATGATGATGTCTGTCATACCAGGTGTAGCTGGTGAACCCACGTGCTTGCTGCAAAACCCACAATGGCAATCAGTATTCCATAGTGGTACAGTTTTGCAGCCTCCAGGGTTAAGTTAGCAGTGTCAGCAGAGGCTATTTTGTGCAATGTTTAAGAGGTCTTTAGGCAAGCTGTCTGTATGTGCTGAAAAGTTTCTTCTGTTATCAAGGAAAACTCCTAAATACAGAGCATGCAATTGGGCTGTTAACCAACCTAAAGATTTGATTCCTGTTTAGGATGAGTTTGCTTTTAAGCAGCATGTATGTAGTTTTATTTGCAGCTACCATTAATTTGTTGCCCCTGAGCCACCATTGTCCCTCTGAGTGTACATGGTTTGCATTTTCTTTGAGCTTGCATCTATTACCTCCAGAAACCACCACCAGGATACTATCAAGCCACAACTCTGTTTGCTTCATCAGCCCCATCCATCAGTTCATGATTGTCAGGTTCCAAAATATTGGCCCGTATATCAACCCTTGTGGGCAACCCTTTGCATTTTTTAATAACTTGTGCCACCCAGGAAACTATTAGACTGTCCAACCCTTCCAGTAGCCCATAAAATTTCAAAGTATTTTGGGATCCAAAGACATCTTAGGTAACTGAATATTTCGTGTGTGTGTGTGTGTGTGTGTGTGTGTGTGTGTGTGTGTGTGTGTGTGTGTGTGTGTGTGTCCATCCTCTCCACCCTCCCTTTGTAGTAAACCCATATTATATGGAATGTAGTACCTACATTAAGTTATCAAATAAACCGCCAGAACTGTAGCTTACGTGAAACCCACACAGACACAATGATAGTATCAAAAGCAATAAAAACCTTTCCCCACACAGGAAGAATCAGTTACAAAATCAGGCAACAAATGGCAAGAGTCTTACACTTTTGCCCTTCAAGCAAAAGAAATTACATTTACAAAACAATATTTGTATATTAGAAAGGCTAGTGAAATGTAAGAAAGGGCAAGTCACTGGCCTCCATAAAAAAATGTAAGTGTCAAGGAAAGTGCTATGATAGTAACAACAGACAAAAATAGAAATATACGCTTCTCAAGCATGAGCTGTGTTTGCATTTTTTGCTGTCAGCAGAATATACTGCAAATAAATAAATCTTCCAAAGTATTTCATCATCAAGTTGTAGCTTACATCACTGAATAGATGTGATTCGGCTGTTTTTACATCTATCATGATAATTCATGTCTATTGGTAACTTACTAAAGCACGGAATGCAAAAGTGTAGCAACTGTTCCATCAATTAAGTAGAAAATAATCGAAAACAATCATTATCCTTAGGACGCATGTGACTCTCACCGCTTGGAGTGCTAGGGTCGCTCTAGCTGTCAAATGGTAACAACTTTCACACTAATGTGTGTCATGACTGTATTTATTCGCCTGTGGCTTTAACGTTCCTCTTGCACTTGGCACAAACATACTCTCACAGGACGTCCGCTTTGGAACAGCCAAAAATGTTGTTAACCACTTCTAACTTGCAGGAAGATGTCACTTGTGATGAATTTTGAGTAAAATGTAAACATTTATCTTGTTACCATGTCAAAATTTGCTTCTTTTGCCAAAACATAGTGGAATTTACAGTCTCACCTCACTAACATATTGTGCAGACACAGGTGCTAGATATTTTGCAGTACTTACCAGTTATAGCTGAAGTAGATGAGTCACATTTTGGAAAGAGAAAGTACGAAAGGGGCCACTAGGTTGTTGCGTTTTTGTAGTAGTAGTTTCTGGAGCAGAATGTGTGCTGATGTATTAAGGGTTGTACCAAATTGGACAAAGGAAGTCTTGACATCTTTAATTTAAAAAAATGTGGTTGAAGGTTCTGTAGTCATTTCGGATGGGTTTGCTTCGTATAAGGGGTTGAGTGAAAGGGGTTATCATCATTTGCTCCTGAATCACAATATTCAGTTTAAAGATTATAAGATGGGGGCATGCACTAATACTATTGAGGGGTATTGGGGGGGGGGGGGGGGGGGGGGGGCTGTAAAATATGTTGTCGGGTGGGGAAATAAAAAGATTTCAGTGTTGCAAGACCAATCAGATGAATACTGTTGGAGGAAGAGTATTCCTGAAGGTTATTGTTTATTTCTTGCATTTATGAAAGTAGTCAGCAAAATGTAAAAGCCTCATTTTGTTAGTTAGGTGTTGGTGGGTCTGACACGTTTTTCTTGTTTTATGTTGCATTTTTTATGTTACTGTATTGTGTGTGTGCTACTTTTTCGGTTTCTCTGGAGTGAGGTTTTTTGGTCATTTTAATATTTTCTGGTTGCAATGGTGGGCCGAGGGGTATTGCTGTGTCTTTGCTAGAGTGTTTATGTGAATGACTCGTTTCATTTTTTATTATTTTAAAATTCTGCATCTGATTGAGCGTGGGTGATAGGAAAGAACCGATTTGGGTGGTACCTCATTCGTGCCTGGCAGTTTTTCTTATTACTTTTTTTATTAGTTATTCTGGATTTTGCTTCTTTCATTACAGTTTGACCTTCCAACATTATTATTTCTTGTAATGTCCTTACTTCATTCTTATCAGCTTCCATCTTTGATTCCTATGGTAGTTCGTATACGGGAAGTTTGTGTTTTCCTTTTGGATGTTTCTGCTACACTTCTCTTATTTTTACTGTCACTCCTGGTGTATTGGTTTTACTGAGTTATTTGGAGCTACTGTAGCTGGTGTGACTTTAGTGTAGTATAGTTATCAGTTGCAAGGTTTGGTCATTTTTACATTTTATTTCTTTACGTGTGCAGTAATGTGTGTAAAGATTTTCATTTTTTGAAAGTCTAGTCGTATTCTGTAGTTCACTAATGAGATCATTTTTAAGCACATTTCTGATATAAGATTTTTGCATAACAAACAGTAATATTGGAATCTGTAACTAGAAATGATTTCTTACATACGTTGCTTCTAGTTACTGATTCCAACTATTTGACAGTTCATTATTTAGATCATTTTTGTAGTACATATGGAAAATATTATATAATATATGCACTCGTAATTGCTCTCATTCTTATTTATTTCAGTCATCTTCAACTCGTTTAAATGAAATTTGCGCGTAAATAAGTCACGTTAAATGTATTTTATGGCATGCTACATTTGTTTGTTGAAGAGTATGATATGTTCCATTCACAGATTGTCATTGCAGCATCTTTGACCAATGACGTCATACGTAAGGCAAAGCCGACAGGTGGTATCGGACACTGGCAATGTGGCAACATTTTACAGTCCTTTGTAGATATATCCAGGTTGCTGGCTGTCAGCAACCAGGAAGAGTACTCTCTCTTGCAAATAAACAAACTTCAATTACAAAATAACCTTCAGTAATTAAGAACAATATAGCTCCTGTCACTGTCGTTTGAACAAGAGTACCAAAAACAGTCTATTCAAGGAATTTCTACTCCTGCCTGAGCGATACTCTCCTCCAGACCAATACTGGTCGCCACACCTTCACCGTTCCACACTACCTCCATATTTTTTTCAAGGCCGTATCACCACTGACACTTTATGTGTAATTACATGAATAATGTTAAATTAGGAAAATCGTAATTAAATTGTAGAATAACATGCAAAACTAAATTAATGGGGTTGAAGGGAAGAAATTTCCAAATTAAGTGTATCACAGTTGTTGCTAAAAAATTAAGCTGGTGAAAAGTGATTTTCAAACACGTATGACTGGGTGTCCAAAAATCTGCAATGCTGTACATAAAATTTACGACTGATATGGGAAACAAAAATACCTAAATAAACCAAGAAAAACAAAGATCACTTATTTGAAGAGCTACGTTACTAAAATGTGTAATACAACCAAGCCACTATTTATTTTAAATAAATTGTTGATATTGAGGGAAGAACATTGATACCACTACTTCTCATATTACTGTGCAGACAATGTTCTTGATTATTTTATACGAAAAGGTTCTATAAAGATTCAAAAATATTAAAAATTGATAGTAGGATTTTTAACTATTTTCTTTTTGTTCTCATGTGCATAATTAAATGCTAAAGACAAAAAATGGTGCTTAAAAGTATTGTGGCAATGAAACTGTCACTGCACTGTGTAATGAAAACAAAATGTGAACAAGTATTTATACATAACTTAAGACTGCTCATCTTTCAAAATCTTAAGAGAATTGCTTAACGTATGAGAAATGTAAGAAACTAGTATTAAAATAGTTTAAAGAGAATTGTAACATATTCTGGACCTTATTATGATAGTTGCCAGCTGTGATGAACACTCAAGATTGTACAGTGAAATAATAATAATATTGCCTTATTAGGCAGGAGATCCCATCTGGGGTTGTCTGATTGCCTGGTGCAAGTATTTTTAATTTGACATAACTTTGGTTCCTTGGGTGTCGTCAATGATAAAACACCATCGTCTCCAAGTGGATACACTCTCCGACCTGACTGGGAATTGAATGCAGGACCCCATAAGCTAGAAGCAGTGATGATAACCACTAGATCACTGTCAGCAGTAAATATACAAAACCACTGTCTCATAGACGTCTACGTTTAAGTTACAGAAACTCATTTTGAAATATTAAAGGTAAAGAAATTTAAACAGAACTGTAAATGAATCCCCCACTGTACATTTAATAAATTTCTTGCTTCTTATTGTAAAAAAAATAAACTTTCATTTATTAAGCATGATTTTAATTCTCCCAACAGCGATTCAGAAACCTCTTGGAACTAATTTAAGAACTCCAACATCACTGTGGTCTGGATATGGCTTCAGCCAGTCCAGTCCAACACCAGAAATGAAACCAAAACACAATGGACTTCTCCAGGTAAGCATTATACATCAAAAGATGTTAAAATACACCATTACATTAAGCATGACTAATAATTAGATTCCAAACTAGGATTCTGGTGATCTGGACCCATGGAAAACAAACAACTCTATGGTATCTCCAACATTAAATTCGGCTTCAGACTTCAGCAGTACATTATTAACTGGTGAAAATGGACTGATGAGTGCAAGCAACTACCTAGATTCTGCACCCACATCTGCTGTGAATCAAATTGCAGGATTGAAGACAAAGGATATTGCTTCACTTCTAACATCCATTGGACTAGAAAAATACATTTGTAAGTTATGGTCATTCTCTAGTCCTTAGTAAACATTTGTAAACATTTTGTAACTGATTTGATAGGTTAATATGTGGCATAGAATTACTTTTGCATGTAACCATAATTAATAATATTCAATCCTCGATGGACTTGCCTAGCACTTAAAGCAAATTCAGAAGCCCTTGTCAACAAGTAATACCTAGGCATCTGATCTTCAATACATTACCACCAAGGCATAACAGTCAAGCTGCAATTGTCTTCACAAGATAAGACACGGATCCATGCTATGTTAATATTCTGAAGAACATAATCATAATCTCACACCTTCTCTTAGAATTACCTGGAACAATCGAATAATCAGAATTGAAAGAGGATAACTAGTATCCTCTAAACTATATTCACCATGCCTAACAGAAGTTGAAAGATTCTGAAAATTGGAACATGAAGAAATAAGTTTTAATCCAGAAATCTTAATCATCTTCATTTCATGAGTGCCTATTGTATTGTCTGTGCAGATGAATTTAAACATAACTTGAACTTAATAGTGAAAGCTTGAAATTAAGTCTGAAAACCAGCTACTGAATTAATCTATAACAAACAAGTTGAAAATAAAATGATGTAAATTAATAATGAAGTCTTACAACCACTTAGTTTTTGTATTTAAGGCAGTTAGAGAACACGAGATAGATTGGGAAAGAAAGGGGAGTAAAAATACATTTGAAATCCTTTCAGAAAATTTGTTCACTGAATTTAGCTAATAGCATTTCTGAAAAGAACAATGCTAGTGTAGGTTCAGAGCTCTGTCAATGAGATATGGTCCTAAAACACAAAAGCCCATGTAAAAACTTGGGTTTCCCAGGGAGCAGAAGTCTGACAACAAATATTGAGATGAGAACGACCATTTGGATCAGGGAACAAACTAAAATGGAAGACGTAATCATGACATGACTGTAATGGGTATGCAATGTAGGTGCGTAGTTCACACAGACCAACAGTAGACATATGGATCAAGGAAGTTCAGCATTTGATACAAAGAGAGAAAAAGATAACTAATGGAAAGTGCATAATTAGTATTAGAAAATGTGGAAGACCAACATTGTGTACAGGTGATCATAATAATGAATGGAAAGGTTGAGAGAGAATTATGTAGTAATGCATCTCAACTGGCTCATTGAATATTTACACATTGTACACACTTTGCGAGTCATGATCTAGCATGACATAAAGGTTATGTTACATGCTGCATTTTTCATGTACCTCTGGATGATGGATAGTGTAGTTGATCTCGATTAAAATGCACAGACTTACTTATTTTTCTGGAGTCAATTGCAAAATAAAATGCATACCAACTGGCTAGTATTGAGGAGTGAAACAAACTGATATCTAAATCTAGATTCCAGAAGGACTACTACACTCAAAATGAATTCAGAAATGCCATTGTCCAAACCCGTGCATTTGTGTGACCGCATACAAAAGCTGGCTGAGTGACTTAGTTCATTTCAACACTGCTTAATTTGACAGTGTCATGCACCAGCTCAGTTAAGAATTTCAAATAAGAGGTAAGATAACACTTCACTGCCTTGTTGAGTCATGGACCAGTTGACTGGAAGATACATGAGACAGATTGTGCTGAACATTAGGACAGTCACCTTCAGACAAAACAAATAATGTACATGCACACCAACTTGTTTCTGACCTTGTCAACAGCTTAACAGTTAAATGGTTGGTGGAAGGAGCATGTGCAGTAACAAGAGTGTGTACAAAGTAAGATGACTTTTTTCTAAGTGGATGCTTCATCATTATTTCAATAAAGCCATTCATGCTCCCACAATCTTGTCCATCAGTCATGATCCCCCTTTATTCCTATAGTCCCAACGTATCCATGCATTACATTTCTCATATATCATACTGAAATATTAAATAATGGAAAGTCCAAGATGGAATAATGACAACTTGGAAAGGGCAGGTTGCTGCAAACCCCATAGGGCAAGTGTTGTCACAGATGGGCACAATGAAAAACAATGCTAGTAATAGTTCAGCTTTTGGAAAGTACTTCAAAACTTGCACACTTTGTTAATGAGTCGCACGCTTTGTTAATGACTATCGCACGCTTTGTTAATGACTATCGCACGCTTTGTTAATGACTATCGCACGCTTTGTTAATGACTATCGCACGCTTTGTTAATGACTATCGCACGCTTTGTTAATGACTATCGCACGCTTTGTTAATGACTATCGCACGCTTTGTTAATGACTATCGCACGCTTTGTTAATGACTATCGCACGCTTTGTTAATGACTATCGCACGCTTTGTTAATGACTATCGCACGCTTTGTTAATGACTATCGCACGCTTTGTTAATGACTATCGCACGCTTTGTTAATGACTATCGCACGCTTTGTTAATGACTATCGCACGCTTTGTTAATGACTATCGCACGCTTTGTTAATGACTATCGCACGCTTTGTTAATGACTATCGCACGCTTTGTTAATGACTATCGCACGCTTTGTTAATGACTATCGCACGCTTTGTTAATGACTATCGCACGCTTTGTTAATGACTATCGCACGCTTTGTTAATGACTATCGCACGCTTTGTTAATGACTATCGCACGCTTTGTTAATGACTATCGCACGCTTTGTTAATGACTATCGCACGCTTTGTTAATGACTATCGCACGCTTTGTTAATGACTATCGCACGCTTTGTTAATGACTATCGCACGCTTTGTTAATGACTATCGCACGCTTTGTTAATGACTATCGCACGCTTTGTTAATGACTATCGCACGCTTTGTTAATGACTATCGCACGCTTTGTTAATGACTATCGCACGCTTTGTTAATGACTATCGCACGCTTTGTTAATGACTATCGCACGCTTTGTTAATGACTATCGCACGCTTTGTTAATGACTATCGCACTCACATAACCAATGTCTCTAGACACACCAGTATTTGATTTAGTCCATTCTTACTTAACATAGTTCTGGTCTATCTAATGTCCAGAATAAATTTAGACATCTAAACTTTCTCTACTTCCATATATCAGTATGACCTACCGTGAAGGGAATAGCGGTTTAAAGAGAAACAGTTGCATACATTACTAAGAGTTCACAGATCAGTGCCTTAACTTGCGTTACAAAGCACACATTATAGCTGCTGCTGCTGCTGCTACTACTACTAAGGTTTCAGGTTGTCATGTTTCTAATTACTTTCTAGAATAAATGTATACAAACTGCCTTCAGCCTAAAAAGAATTTTTACATTTTCAGGTATTTTCACTAACCAAGAAATAGACGTTGACATCTTTCGTTCTCTCACTGAAAGTGATCTCCGAGAAATTGGTGTAACTGCCTTAGGAGCTCGTCGGAAGTTGTTACTTGCAATTTCAGGTACAAATAAAACTAATTTCATGAAATATTTGACTTAAGAATCAAAAAGTTGATTTCTCTTCATTGTGTGAACTAAAAGACTGGATGGCTAAAGTTGAATTGTTATTTACTGTTGTAACATATGACCCTTCAGCTGGAAAATCCTAATGACTGGCCAATAATTTGGTAAAAAACTTAGAGGTTAGGCAATGAATGAGAGGCTAAACACCTTGGAAGACAAGATACTGCTTATATTGATATACACATATAGTAGTCATTTACAACAAGAGTAGTATGTGGAGTTGGAGAAATTTTTGGTTTAAGAAAGTCTTTCTACAAATTACTCAGTTTTGCACCACAGTCATGACTTAAATTGTTTTTGTTTTATTGGAAACCTCATTCTCAACACTCATTCTTAAAAGGAATGACTACATAAGTCAACATAGGTAATGAGGGTAACCACAAACCCACATTCTCAGTGTACTTCATCGGCTTGTGTACACTGTTAAATCTATAAACATGCATGGAAGTGTTATGGAAAAGTTAGACCATGCTCACATATTGCATTATGGCAATAAGGGTTCCTAGCATGGGAAGTTGCCCATGGGATTACCATATACAAAGGCAACCAAAATATCCAACTTCTGTCATGATACAAAACAGTGGTCTCTCTCAGGTGTCATCCATAGCTGACACCAGTTGACAATTGATACTTAATGGTTACAGGCCATAAATACACATATGAGAATACAACAGGAGTATGCATTGCCTTTCTGGAAGCAGCTGGGAAAGCTGTGTCCAGTCAAATACTACACAATCATCCCTCCTTGATTAATTTGGCTTCCATTATGAACAGTTGTATAAACTCACCAGCACTTACACTCAGAGGTAGTGGACAAGGGGTCAATTGGAATGGAACATGGATCAAAGGCATCAGGTTCTCTTCATTGAAAAACACAGGATGGGGCAAATAAGTGGCCCGCAGAACAGTGTCCTAAGGTACAAAGAAAAACAGCAGAGGAAAGGAAATACAGTACTAACCTGCCTGAAGCAGATGTTTAAAGTGAACACCATTCACATCTTTGTAGTTTCGGGCCCCGGTCAGCAGGTTGCTGGAGGCAGATCAAAGCTAGACTGCTGGAATTGCTGCAATCTCATCCAAAATGTTCGGCTGCAGTTTGTCAAGACTGAGGGTTATTGCAAAGCACTTCAGACTTCAGGGATCCCCACACAATGTAATTGTACACCGACAGATCTGGTGACCTGGGGGCCAGCTCTCGCCATAACCAGACTGACCTCTGCTAACTACTGTCAGGCTTGAAGATTGTGTAAATGTGCTACAAGGTTTGGCCAGTTGTATGAGCAGTTGCTCCATCCTGTTGGAAGTAACAGTAGGTCTTTTAATGTTGCCACAAATGATTTCAAAATGTTGGCAATTTAACATGCCAAAGTCAGCTTCTGATCATAAAAGGTGGGGCCAATAATATGGTGTGCAGACATTGCACACCAAACCCTAACCTTCTGACCATGCAGTGGTGTTTTGTGGAAGTTAGGCAGTTTCTCTGCCACTCAGAACCTGTGATTTGATATAAACACTCAGGTGAAATTAGGCTTCATCAGACATCACAAACAGATCCATGTCCAAATACATTCATTGTTACCTCGGTGAACAACCAATCACAACACTAGAGGTGCTGAGGAGACATCTGCTGTATTTAATGCATGAATGACACAGACTTGCTAGAGATAAATATGCAAGTCCTGGTGGAGTATTTGTCCACATGATCAATGTGACATGCTGGACTGTTGCAAAAAGCATTGCGCTGATTTGGTAGAACTCTGAAGCATTATCTGGTGAACTGCGCCACATTTTCTTTTGTGTGGCCTGTTTCAGAATGTTATTTGACTTGCTCAAAACAGATCTTGTCGGGTGCCATTTTCAGACTAAGTGCTGCATGGCACTCTTTGCTGGCACTTTGACACTATTAAACTTCTCAGAAAACTACTGACCACACTGTTTCCATGATTTGTTGTCACATAGGTTTCTGCAGCAAACCCCACTGTGAGTACCATCCATTGTCTGTCTCTCTCTCTCTCTCTCTCTCTCTCTCTCTCTCTCTCTCTCTCTCTCGCTCTCTCTCTCTCTCTCTCATATAAATGTCCTGCCCACTGGGCATTGGCTCACTCCACATCACTAGGTGGCACACTACAGTAATTTACATTAGGCAGCTCTGTCCAATCCACAGGATAGCTCTGGGAGAAATTGAAGTATTAGTAGAGGATCCAGAGAAAAGCTACAAATTCAAATGCTTCAGCACTGTTAGACTGTGCAAACATGATCTTCCTTATTTCTCTCTGCCACTTCTTAATGACAAATTTTTGCTTGGCTGAAAAGAAGATACAATGAAATATTATTGGATGTCACTAGAGTTGCAAGTTTACTTTTAGAGGACCTTCTGTAATGAAAAAGTCCCATTACTGCAACAGTACTAAAATGAGAGTTTGTAAACAAAACTAAATGTTATGTCTACTAATGTAATTTTTTAAAGTTTCTCTGTCTTACCTATTTACAATAGTTTCTTCCTCCTACATGCACAGTGTGATTTTCTGCAAACTTCACGATGCAAGTGCAGAACATATAAAGCAACAGTTTGGTAACAATTAAATTCAATCCAGATACCCCAGGAAACAGTTTACTAAAGGGACATGATTGCCTTACAAAACTTACGTCCAAAGAATAAAAGTATACTCAAAGCACTTGTGAGTCAGAATCTTACAACGAACCTTTCACTGAATGGGAATTTCTTTCTGCTCTATCTTCTTCTCATGATACGGCCCCTGGCCCAGATTCCATTCATAACCAGCTGCTTCAACATCTCAGTGCTCCACAACGGCACCATCTTCTTCGGGTGTTTAACCGTATCTGGCTCCAGGGTGACTTCCCTTCTCAGTGGAGGGATAGCATTGTGGTTCCTGTCCTTAAGCCTGGTCAGAACCCCCTATCTGTTGATAGCTATCGGCCAATTAGTTTGACCAATGTTGGTTATAAGTTACTTGAACGGCTGGTAGCCCGTCGGCTCACTTGGGTCCTCGAATCTCGGGATCTATTGTCCCCTTACCAGTGTGGCTTTCGAGAGGGACAATCTCCAATTGATCATTTGCTTCGCTTGGAATCCGCAGTTCGGCAGGCTTTTTCCCAGCGCCGCCATTTGGTTGCAGTGTTTTTTGACCTTTGCAAGGCCTATGACACGGCCTGGCGCCATCACATCTTACTAACCCTTCATCAGTGGGGTCTTCGGGGCCCACTCCCGATTTTTATCCGCCAGTTCCTGATCCATCGGTCATTCAGAGTTCGAGTTGGTACTGTTTTTAGTTCTCCACGGACCCAGGAGACGGGCATCCCTCAGGGTTCTGTCTTGAGTGTCCTTCTTTTCCTCATTGCTATCGATGGACTTGTGGCCTCTGTCGGTCCCTTGGTCGCCCCTGCCCTGTATGTGGATGATTTCTGCATTTGGGTTAGTTCCTCCTCGATGCCATCTGCAGAACGGCAGCTCCAGGTGGCTATACGGCGTGCCTCTGCATGGACCCTCTCACACGGGTTTCAATTCTCTCCTTTAAAATCGCGGGTGGTCCACTTCTGTCGCCGTACTACGGTCCACCCTGATCCAGAGCTCTATCTCGCTGCACAAAGATTGCCTGTGGTTCCACAGTTTCGTTTCCTAGGTCTTCTTTTCGACAACAAGCTCACTTGGCTGCCCCATATCCGACTCCTGAAGGTAGGATGTTTCCGTAAACTCAATGTCCTTCGCTTCCTTGCCCACTCCTCCTGGGGTGCGGACCGTTCCCTCCTCCTCAGTCTTTATCGTGCTCTAGTTCTGTCACGTTTGGACTATGGTTGTCAAGTTTATGGTTCAGCTGCTCCTTCCACGCTGCACGTGCTGGATCCGGTCCACCATCGTGGTGTCCGTTCGGCCACCGGTGCCTTCCCTACTAGCCCTGTTGATAGTCTCCTGGTTGAAGCTGGGATCCCCCCCCTTTCTGTTCCGCGGTCCCAGCTTCTGGTGTCTTATGCCCTTACTATCCGTTCTTCTCCCGCTCATCTTTCCTATTCTATCCTATTCCCAGACCATGGACGTCGCCCGCCTGACTCCCGCCCTCGGGCGGGTTTACCGGTTGGGCTGCGCCTTGCGTCTCTTCACCGTGATTTTCGGCTTCCTTCTTTGTCCTGTCTTCCTCGCTCCCTCCCCTCCACCCCTCCTTGGTTAGTTCCTCGGCCTCGAATTCGGATGGATCTCCGCCGCGGTCCGAAAGATTCCATCCCCCCGTTGGTGTTCCGTTCCTTTTTCCGCCAAATTTTATGGGAGTTTCGGGATGCTGTTGTTTTTTACACTGATGGCTCTAAATCTGCTGATCATGTTGGGTATGCCTTCACGTCCTTTGTTGGAACGGAAAATCATCTACTGCCACCCTCATGTGGGGTGTTTACTGCAGAATTGATGGCAATTTCCCGGGCCCTTACCTTTATTAAACAATCCCAACACAACCGCGTTTTGTTATGTACGGACTCGATGAGTGGCCTTCTTGCTATTGACCGGTGTTTTTCGCGCCATCCATTGGTCTCTGCCATCCATGACCATCTCGCTGATCTTCACCGTGCTGCTTGTTCCATTGACTTCCTATGGGTCCCGGGCCATGTGGGTATCCCGGGTAATGAGCTCGCTGATCGTTTGGCTGGGGGAGCAGTTACTTACCCCCCGTTTTCTGTAACCCCTCCTGCAGCGGATTTACGGCTTCACATCAAATCCCACTTTGCACAGTCATGGGCCAATTCTTGGGAGGCTACTCCACTGTCTAATAAACTTCGTGCCATTAAGGTGAATCCAGGCCCATGGCGTTCTTCCTTTAGCCTCTCTTGCAAGGACTCGACCACACTGTGTCGTCTCCGCATTGGCCATACCAGGCTGACCCATGGTTTCCTTTTGCGTGATGAGCCACCCCCGCTATGTGGTTGTTGAGCCTTCCAGTCAGTGGCCCACATTTTGGTTGAATGCCCCCTTCTTTTGGCTCTGCGTGCTAAGTACAGACTCCCCCACACTTTACCTTTGATGTTGGCTGACGATTCCCGGATGGTCTCTCTGGTTCTAGGTTTCCTCCGGGAGAGTGGTTTTTATTCTCAGTTTTAAAGTTTTTAATCTCCCTCTGGTGTTGGGGCAGGGCGGTGAGTGTTTGGGTGTCTCCCACTGTAGGCAGTGTTCAGAGATTCCCGATTCACCTCCCTGACCGGAATCCTCTTTTCTTTCCCTTTTACTCTGTTTTTACCCCTTCTTTTGAGGCTTGGTTAGTTTTTCTATTCCCATACGTACTTTCTGCATTATAGCAGTTGTACCTTTTAAGTCACAGGTGGTCTTGCCTATGCTGCTTCAGCATAGTGTTGGGTTCGTTCTCTTGCCAACTTCCCTCATTTGTTTTTACTAATCACAACGTGACTGCCCTTTTACGTTTCCCCTTTATCCGTTTTATTTTTCTGACTATACTGAGATGTCTCGTTAGCAGAATGGAGTCTATTTGAAACAAGGGACTGATGACCTTGCTGTTTGGTCCCTTTAACCTCAAACAACCAACCAACTATACTCAAAGCCAGGAATTTTATCCAGATGCAATAAAGTTAACTGGCTGTGAAAATCACATTTCAATAAACCCTAAGTTCCTTTCACAACTAAAGTCTAGTTAATAAATGTTTACCTCATTTTTACTTCATTCCTTAATTAAGGAATTTTATTGGCAGAGCTCAACAAACGCCAGAGCCCATTCTCTGGGAGTGCGGCCCCAGGAGCTGAACGTAAACTTGGTTCAACAATAAATAACAGTCCAATAGGAGATAAATGGTAAGAAGATATACCTACTACTATTAAAAAAGGTGCAATAGCAAGTGTGTTGATGGTTGGAAGTGGAGATAACCAAAGAAGACTGACATGGTTATGCTTTGTGTGTTATATGGAATTCCATTATTTGTTTATTGATGATCTCAGTTGCCAATAAGAGCTTAGTGTTCTTGTTTCGCAAGTCAAAATGTTTATGCATGACAGTGTGCAGCACTTTTCTTTTATTCATTGCTAGTCTCTTTTTTACCATTATCTGAGTTTGTTAGTCAGCTCCAACAATTTAGGATTTTCTTCTATTGCAGTATTTTAATGAGATTGAAGTAATGGAACTATTGTATATTTGTCATGCATATTTTATGGTGGGAAGGGATAAGCACTACTACTCCTGCTCTCTGGATTTAAGTTAAGTAGGAGGTAGTTGTGAATGTTGAATAAAGAAGATAATTATTGTATATCAATTTGTTAGCTTCATGTAAGCACAAAAGCACTAACAGTAATGTAGTATGGAATTGCAAAGTGTTTTTGTATATTTAATTACATTGAATACTTCCACTGTTGCAACAAATGCATGAAACTGGTTTTCTTACTAACATATACTGAAATTTATTTTATATAACTGATTTTTTAGAGTTTGATTTCTAATTTTTATGAAATTGAATAAAATCTAAGTACACTTTGTGCTTACTGTTGCTGAAAATGACAATGAGTTTTCTTAAAAAAGGACAGTCAAAATTTTGTAATGAATGACTGTTGAAACTGCAAATTGATGGAAACTTGCCTTGGAATTTCTGTTAGTAAGAAACATAAAATGTATAATTTTTTTCTGCATTGGAAATTGAGCTTAAAATTGCCCAAAGATAATAACATGGGCAAGGGAACAATACGGTTGCAAGAAAGACATGTAGATAATAATCTGAAATTAGAAAGTTTTGTACAGTAAGTACTGACTCAAAAGTTCCCATTTTCTTGTAGTTAAGTGATGAAAATAATACTAAATTCTAAAACTGTTGTAATAGTCATACAAATTTTACTAAGATACTTTTTTAAATTCCACAAAATATTTTTTAAATGTGCCTACAATAACTAATTACCAAAGAAATTCCTGGGGCCTAACTTGCCTATTTAATACACTTAACTTTGAAAATGAAGAGTTTTCATATTGTGCAATCCTTGACTTTCTAAATTTATGTATAAAAAAAATATCCTTTGGCCTCCAATAAAACATAACTTTTTAAATTTGTTTTAACTTTCAGTAGTACTGTTGAACCATCAATGTGATATTAGGACCATGACCGATATATTAAACTAAATTTTTCATTACAGAAAATATTTTTTAAAAATTTGAGATCTTTACATTTTGCTTAAATGGGCAAATTGAGCTCAAAATGTAGGTGTATTTTTGAGGCTGAAGTGGAACAACATTCTGAATATTGTGTTAATACTAAAATGCTAATATTTTAACAGCAGTATAATGTCTGTGATACTGTTCTTGTTATGTAAATGTGTTCATCAGAAATATTATTTTATATATTTAATCTTGGGCTTGTTTTAAAATTATGAATGGGAGTTAACAGGATTTCCTTAGTTAATTGTGACTATAATATGGATCCATACACAAGTTACGTACACATCTGAAATAATTTAGTTAAAAGCAAATTCAATTTAGGAATTGTGCTGCAATGTATTACAGGTCAAACATGTAACTAAAAACTGTGCAAAAGTCACTGAAAACAACAATACTGCAGCTGTGAACAGAAAAATTCAAAATGTTATGAAAGTTTCCAAGCTAGTTCATTATTCAGAGTATTATTTAATCAGTTTGTGCAGCACTTGCTACTTTATTAAACAAAGCAGAACTGGCATATCTGAAAGTCTCTCAATTGCATTAGTTTTTGTGGCATACTACATAAAGGACTCACTCATCAGCTCATAAATATTCCTGGATCTTTCAACCGAATTATAGACATTACAATTACACTAAAATTTTATAATCATTTATTTCACTCTATAACTGTCATCTAGGGCTTCCATGTAATTTCAGGTTTTTACAAGAGGCCCATTCCTCTAAATTTATCTAAACCATGATAACATAATATTTAATCAAAGTTATCATTAAACCAGACCGGATACATTGCATATAGAATAAGACAATAGTGATGTAAAAAACAGGTAACCTGTAGCCAGTGCTGCTTATCAGGGACTCTGAAACAGTGTGTCAAATGGCAATTGATTTAGAAATCAGTTTAGGATTAGCACAAGTAAATCTGTTACTGTAAATGCTGCAAAGATGTGGACTGTAAAAGCACATGAATTGAAGTAGAGAATGTTTTGTAAAGTTATAAATGTATAAATTTTTGTTACTGTTGCTATTATTATTATTATTATTATTATTATTATTATTATTATTATTTAGAGAATTGCAAGCCCTGGCTGAAGCTCTGTTTTTACGTGTTCATTTTTATAAAAATATCTCCATGTAGGTTATGAAAGACAATACAGGGGAAACTAGCATTTTATGTGAAAAGATTATTTTTACACCATTGCCTGTGCCAAAAATATTTATTACAACCAAAGCTGTCCCTTCTAGCATACCTGCTACAGGAATCCTTCAAAAGCAGTTCTTTGTTGTTTTTTTTAGGAAAAATGCCTGTGTATAATGAAATTTAGTATTCCTCCCCCTGCCCCTCTCCACAGCCACCCATACTGCACAGTTTTTTAGTTTCTACATAGTAAATCAACAATTAAAAAGCAGTTTAGGCAAATACAATTTCCATGTTCAGAATACTACAAATAACTTATACAAATGACTAAATTCTAATACACTAAAAGTTCTAAAGTTTTCCAGGTTAAAGAGATTAAATATTGATACAGAATGCCACTCTGGTTGGTGAAGGTCAGTGATTACTGACATAGGTACAGACAAATTGATATTGTCATATAGTGTGCTGGAAACACAAAACACCAAAGTCCAACTTTGCTTTTATAGTTACTGTAAAATGCAGTTTAACTACACACAAAAAATACTGTGATCACATCTTTCTCTGTTGTTCCTGTTATTATTATTATTATTATTATTATCATCATCATCATCACTACTCTCATTACTATTATTTACAACTAGCCTATGTCTTGTAATAGAAACATTCTTCCATTAAATGTCCAACATGATCATTGGAATTACTCTTACTGTTTCTTGGGAATGTCCAGTTCTGTTTGCATGTATTACCATTCACAAATACATTGTGGTGATGCTGCCTTAGTATCCCCTTCACAGTACTTTGTCTTTTTCTATGGTCCCTTGTTTTATCACCATTCATTATTTGTAACTCATGTTTCTAGACCAAATTTGGGTCTATTCAGGAACACTAGCTTTTGACATTTTGGGATTCATTTGATTTTGCATAAACAATAACACTGTAGATCATCCCTCACATAGTAGATGAATGTTATTTTCAAACAAAATACAATTACAATGTGTGTTTCCAAGTGCAACAACAGTAGTAAATAAAATTTAAATTTTTAACGTCATTTGTCAGTGTAAATGTGTATGTGTTCAGTGATCTTTCTTAAATTATCCAATAGTTGATGTGAAGAAATAAATTTGGCCCATGCTTTGGTTCTACATTAATACAAAACACAACATTCATTCACTTTGCATCATTTGACACCAAAATCAACAAATGTTTTGTAAACATAGTTCACACAAGCTTCAGGCAAACTTGTCATTGAAACATGAAAATAAAATTACTTCCACAAAATTCACAACTAACAAATTTGTTTGTCTATTACTTATTCACATACGAGTTTTTACTTGCTAATGAATGTAAATCATTCTACCTATATTTTAGATTTTAATATTTCAGAAACAAATGTTGTTTGAACCTTACTCAAATATCAAGCTGTGCCAAAATTGAAGTTTTTAAAAATATTTTGCAGAAAAGTATTTGAAAATGTTCTTGCCTACTCAGGCTTATCACCATAACTTCAAAACTGCCACAACAGTGTAGTTTATTTTTAATTAAAGATAGCCTGGGAAAACCATTTTGAACATAGTTCTCAGTTTAGTGCTTCAGTATAAAATTAGTTCAGTAAATAAACTAATGAAAATGGCCCAGTTTGATGAGGTGCAAATCACTGCTTCCACAAAGCAGTCCCTTTGGGTAGTCAAACTCCTATAAGATGCTTAATAGCTAGTTTTATATCAACCCTAATGGTTGATAAATTGTTTGATATGTTCATCAAAGTACATAATAATCGCTACAAAGTAAATAATCAGGTAGCAACTTCATTAAAATCATATTTTGTACTAACAGGTTAGAGATGAAATGCATTAAATTAAAAAAAAAGTATCTCTTAGTTAGGCTACTGTCCCACTGGGTCTGTACCTCTTTAAATACCACTTAGAGTTTATACTCACATATAACACATTAGTGAGAATGTATGCAAAGAATATTACTTTATTCACAAAAAATTTTAATATCCCTTTCATCCTCTATCCAGTTTTGCATACTGTTAATGCAGTTATTCTCTTAAGAGATTTTGACTGCATTGTGCTGAAAATTATCCACCAAATTGTCCTTTAGTGTAAATACTGGAAAATTTAGACATGCTGTCCAGCTCCTTTATAATAAATTATAAATTGCCAAAGCTTGAAGTTGAAGCTATTTTTTTCTTTAGACTAACAGACATCTTTCCTTGAGATATGTAGTGATCTGTAATGACAAATTTAAGTATCAAAACCTGTTGAATTTTTGTCCTCTAATGTTTCTGTGTTTCTGAAGTCAATGTTAGATTAAATTTTTTCTGTGGTCATGTAGTATATACTGTTGGTGCAAGTGGGTGTAATGTTTGCATTTCTAGATAAGCAGGAAAAGTTTGTACAGTGGTCTAATAAGCACTAAGTTTCCCCATTCTGATTTAGGCTTTCCGTGGTTTACCTCATCCTCTACTGGACTGCTGGGAGCTCAGTGATATAAACTATTTCTGCTTCCTAAAAAGTGCAAGTTAAACATTTAAACATTCCTGACATCTCAGATGATTAAAAGTGACTATAAGACATTCTTGCTCATTAGTAGGTGTTACGGTCAGTAATGTACTCTTAATCTCCCAATTTGTATTGGCATAGTCAGTCGGTTACAGCCCTAAAGGTATCATCTTATCAACCTTTCCTAAATATGTAACCTGAAGCCTAATGCATTCTTTAAATGTTCATCAGTATGGTCTTCTAATACTCTTAGGACAACTAATTAATTTCCATTAAAGATTTCAAATAAGGCAACATTTTGCTAATAAATCTTTCCTTCAGGTGGTTAAACTTGAGTGATGGGCTATTTATATCTTGGTGTAATAGTCAGAGGCAATAAAATGCAATGTGGAAATGAAAATAATTTTTTGTGACTCTTGCTGTCAGTTAAACAATTTAATTTTGATAATTGGAGAAAGTATAAATCAGCTTAAGGACTCAATACCCTGCTATTGTCTTTGATACATGAAAAATTCAATCAAAGTTCTTCACTTATCCAGGACACAATGAACAAAGGTGGTTAAAAGTACAGTTCTCAACTTTGGCTGAATGGGATGCTTTCAGTTGCAAAATATTCTGACTGGTGAGATCACAATCGTAGGTATCCAGTTCACCAGGGCTTCCAAGAATGCTAGAACTTGACACCATGTAAAATGTCTCTCTAACCATTTTATAGCTGTAATATAAGTTTTACTAAATTTTGTGACAATACGTAAAGAATTCATTATATTTGCTGATGCCTGGTTCATGATATACTCTTTCATACTGCTAACTCTTGTAGTATTAATTGCAGATTCACTAGAATTACACAGTTTCATCCCTTTATATTTGTTCTGTAATTGAAGCATGAATGAACAAAAGTTTTTCCTTTTACTTAAATTTAACTTAAAATAACAAATAATCGCACTTCATATGTATACAGGAGTGAGGCAGCAATCTCTTAAATACATGGAATTAAGGTAGTGCATTTTTAGTCGTGCCTTCGGAGATCTCTCTTTAAAACATCCTACAGATAAAGATATGATAAGAGTCCAGATATATTGGTTGTAATTTTTGTGGATACATTTTTTCTCTCGTAAAAACACAGATGATGTGTGCAACACAGTTCAAATATATTAGATGAGACCAACTCTGAAATTGTCACACCAAGTACCAACTGCTTCAGTATAAAGTGTAACCTCCAAATATTGCAGAGATAATGATCATAAGATAAGTATTGCCCAACGTTTCTGAACAAGGACACCATCTAAAGACACTATCCCTATTATTAAGAATACCATGTTGTTACAGTTCACAATGGTCCTCCAATTTGTGAGAAATTGTAAGGTAAATAAGACAGAAAAATCAGAGGAATTTATCTGAATCTCAATTATTGTAGGTAATAGTGGTAAATGGAAAAACAGTGTACACAATGCAGATTGTTAAATGGGTAGAGACTCTATTACATGCTATTACTAGAATAGGTGTAAAACAGAGCTTCAGTTCAGAGCCTTAGAAATAAAAATGGACTGTTTATTTCAAGACTGTAAACATATTAATGTAGAGATGAACTGAAGATTTTGACAAGTGGCCTGCCTTATTTTTTTATGTAAAATTGGAAGGTTTTTTAATTTAATGAGATTATATCAGCACAATGGTAAAACATGCTGCAGACATTGTGAAATATAGATAGATGTACCTTACTGTGGCCACAGATGTAAGTTAATTTACATAAGTAACATGACCCATCATGTTAAAAGTTCTTTAATTTATTAAAATTTTAGTTTGACATTCTGTGACTGGAGTGTTGCAATTTGCACACACTGTCATGACATTAATTTGACCAAGTGCTTCTGTACATGATGACTGTTCCTATTGTTGACTAGTATGCTGTACTTAATAAAAGAGAAACTACAAAACACAGATTTCTCACTGAATAAAATAATTATTGTAGATCAGTCTTGTGTATAATTTGTTCCCTTATTCCTTCAAAACTTAACAACTTAAATCATTTATGGTGTGCTTCCACACCAGACAAAACCCAAGTAATCTGCAGAATATCCACAACAACCTAGTCATATAGTACTTTTATTATATTTACAACCATTTCCCAATATGAGTAGTCCATCACATTATCAAAAATTCTGCTCACTAGAAAATGTGCTAAAATTCCTCATAAGAAGGCTGGCCATTACTGCAGTTTCAAATCTGGTAAAAGAAAGTGTAACGCAGTAACATTTCAAACTCAATGCAAAACAATATTAAAGATTTACATGATAATTGTGCATCATTTACTTTATAAAATCTCTTACATACAATTATTTTTTCTGATAAACTGTGCGATGCATTCCCTTTTTATGTTTACTAGAGTTTGTTTTTGAATATATTGACAGTGTAAACTGTTAATATAATATACCTCATTTTTTCCATGTTTCCCATAATTTCTTTAATTCCCACTTTTTGCTAATTAAATTACATTATCCCAGGCATTTTTAGCAACGTAATTCAAATCTCAACTCCACCTGCTGATGTGTATCACTGGAATATGTACATTAAAGTCAAATGGCTTTAAGAAATTTGGGAAAGTGCTCAGAGAAGATATACATGAACTTTGATCTAGTAAAAAGTTAAGGAGTAAAGCAGCCCATTGCTCCATATTGTAACACAAGATGATGCAACATTACTGCAGATGCGACAAAGAAGATAAATATTCAAATACTGGCGAATAAAATGGAAAAATATCAAATAGGGTAGACACCTACTTGTCCCATAGAGGAGGCGTAAGTGGTACAGAAGCATATGCACCTGTCGTAATCTCCAGGCATTAAGGCAAGGCAGTCTATATTTGATGGAGGGCTTAGTCTGGTAGCTGATAATATCTAGCAGTTGTCTTTCAATGTGCCTATCTGCTACTGAATAAATTGTGTGTACTGAGCAGCAACCAAAATCATTAAAAGCCTTGCAGTAAGTACCAGCATGGGACACTGAACGATTCTGCAGAATCTGCACTTAACTTAAATAAGGATGGTTAGATGAAAATTGGCCTCCATCCTCTGAAATACAAGACCACTCTGTTAATAGCAGTGCAACATCATTTCCTGTACCCTCAGTGTCTAACATAGTATTGTTTACCTTTCCTTGCAAAGAAGTGACTACATAAAGTAAAACTGTGCTACAATGTTTGTGTCACGACACTACACTCTACATGTGAAAGCGTACATTCACATTCTCTTGATACATGTGTGCTGTCAGCTGACACTGTGTACTACTGCTTCCCAAATGATTGCCCAAAACATTTAGTCAACATTCCTCCATAATGATTGAAATGTTGAGATCAAAAAAAGCAAGGCAATTTCAGAGCTTTTTGTAAAGTTTTCCAGAAAAGTGTGAAAATAAGTTGTTAAGACAGATTTTATTACCCACTTCCTACATTTTTTACAAAGCTGCTACTGTCACCTAAGTAATCCTTCACTCTTTAGATGTTATCACTTACAATTGTTTTTAAATGCTCTTTTTTTAGCACACTCTTCAGCCAATTTCTTCAAGTTTTAATCATTGGTATAAAATGTAATTTGGAGTTTGTTCATAAATGTAAATTCAGTACAGCTCTTGTACCATGCTCATGGATAAAACTGTTGGTGCTGTAATTATAAAGTTATGTTTATAATTGATTGGAAAAAATACATTTTTAGTCACAATCTCAAATGTTACAAACACAGTACAGAAGGGCACCATTTGTTATTCTTATGGCTGTTTCTTTGTAACTAAGAAACTTATTTCTTCATTTGTCCCCAAAAAAAAAAAAATTCCATACCTAGGAATTCAGTGTATGTATCAAAAAGACACTGCCTATTGCATGCTGATCATAGTACTCGAAGAGCATAACATGATGGTAAGGCAGTTTGATACAGTCTTTCTGTGTTCACACCACCGT